>NC_140077.1:101594695-101822339 GCF_964194135.1 Talpa europaea
TTCTGTACCTTTGCCCATGAAGTTCCCTCTTCATGAAAATTCTTCATCCTCTCTTCCATCTTAATAAACAAACAAGCAACAATACTCAGCTCTATAGTCAGCCTTTTAGGGTCTATTACTGATTTGGGTTTGTCTGATCCTTGTTATGTTTCTTTCTCTATGCTCCAGATACAAGTGAAACCATCTGGTATTTATCTTTCTCCTTCTGGATATTGTGTGATAACATCCATCTGAAAAGGTATAATGCTATATACATCCTATACATTTTTGAACACTACACATGCAGTGTTATAAAGCAATGTTATCTCAATAATAAACAAGCAAATAAACAAGCAAACAAATAAATAAAATGACTCACCCTATGCTTTAATTACTGTTTCACTTCACTTTTGTAAGTTTGTAACTGATTCATATTAGTTTTCCTTGAGGACACTTTGCATGTCTGCTATATTTACTCTCTTATATTTGGTGAGGTATGTTTTGTTCCCCAGAATGGGGCCTAACTTGGTGAATGTTTCATGAGGGTCTGAGAAGAATGTGTTTCCTGCTGTTACTGGATGTTAATAAATATCCTAGATTCTGGGTTTTTTGTTTTATTTGTTTTTTTTTGTCTTTTAGCTGTTCAGTTTTGAGTTTGTAATGCAATATTTTCAAATTCAGAGATCCTTTCCGTAGTCATTCATTCGAGTGTCCTAATGAGACCATGAAAGGCATTCCTATTTTTTTTTTTATTATTACACTGTCTCTTATCTCGAGCTTTTTTTTTTTTTTTTTTTTACTTCTTAGGATTCTTTTTCCTGACATTTGCCATCTCTTCCTGTGTGTTCTGTATCCATTAAAGTCCTTTTCTTTTCTTTTTTTTTTTAAAGATTTATTTATTTATACAAGAACCGGGGTACAGGCCAGATGCGTGGGAGGGTGAGAAGATTCACCAGAGACAGAGCAGGGAACAGAACAGGCAGACAGATGAAATACACTGCTGAGGGGAGCAGCGGACAAGACAGGAGAGGTCTGCTGCACCATGTGGGATTCTCACCGGCTGGCGGGGATTGAACCCGCACTGCAGAGGCTGCGGACAGCTTCACAGTGTGGCACTCAACCGCCTGCGCCACCAGGGAGGACCTCCATTAGAGTCCTTTTCATAGTAGTCTTTGTTATTTTAAATTCCTATTCTGGTAATTAATTCCTCTATCCCTGCCATCTCTGAGTCTAGTTCTGATGCTTACTCTGTCTTTCAAGGTGTGTTTTGCCTTCTGGTGTGCCTCAAAAGTTTTTCTTGATGTCCTTGAAAAGGAACTGTTCAAGGAGCCTGTTAAGTATGGGGTGGTGTGTGGGAAGAGGGGGCATGTCCTTTAGGCCTGTGCTTCAGTGTCAGTCTTTCAATGAGCATGTGCCTCCAGACTATGGACTTCACAGATGTTTCTCAGACTTTTTTCTTGCCACATCTGATGCAACAGGACGGCTGATGCTGGTTGGAGTTGGGTGTTCCCCTTCCCCTTGGTCAATTAGTCTCTAATAAAATCCCAGCAGGTTAGACTCTTGTTAGTTAGTTTCTCCTGGCGTTTTTCAAAATGGTTCCTGTTCTCCTCCTACAGTTGGAAGCCTGAGGGGATTTTTCTCTGATATTTAATGGGAACCCTGTTCAACCCTCTGGAGGTAAAATTCACAATATTGTGGGGGGCTGACTTCTGGAATTTTAACTTTCTGACTTGTCACACTGAGCCTCCAGCAATCCATCAATTACTGTTCAGGTTTCCTGTCCTGTCACTGGTTCTAGTGGCTGTTTCTACTTACGAGACTCTGTTCTTGTCCACTCTGACTGCCTGTCCTCACCTGCCTGTTTCTCTAATCTCAGTGCCCTTGGTGCGCCTGTGTTTGACCCTCTATTAACTATCATGGAAGACTTGTTGATTTTTCAATCTATTGAGGCTTTTACTTGTTACGATGAAGTGGAGACTTAAAGTTCTTCACATTTTGAAACAGAAATCAGTCTGGACTATCTCTTAATGACACATACATTTCATTAATGCTAGTCATCATTTCTCTTCCTTCCCAGGATTCATCATTTCTCTTCTTTTCCAGGATGGATCCCCTTATTGTCACAGAATTAAGTCATTGCTCCCTAAACCCAAATTCAGTTTCTTTTTCATAATAAGCTCAAGTAAATGATTATAGAATGAATGAAAGAATGATAAAAATATTCACATATATGATTATATATGATTTTTTTTATACCTGATATACAGAAGTGGTTGATGTAGAGCAAGTATATTTGCTTTAAAAAAAAAACAAAACTGACAGTCTGTTAATCTAACACAATAGTAACACATTTTAAATGAAATTAAAAGAAGATTCTGCATCAAGCAATAGAGGCTGTTCATGGCTAATAGTGTATACTACCAATTTTCATTGCTCACAAGTGATGATAAAACAAACAGATGATAGATAGATAGATAGATAGATAGATAGATAGATAGATAGATAGAGATAGATAGATAAAGGAATATTACCAGAAAAAGAACTGGCAGAAACAAAGATGGAGACAGAATAAATATATTCAAGGTAAAAATAAAGTTGTTTCCTTGAGAAATAGAAAAAGCATGGGAAGATTTGATATACACAAAGAAATGGGCCTGCCACATACTAATTGACTTTTGACAGGTAGCTTTTTTCTCTCTAGACTTCAGTTCAATGAAGATATTTCCTACCTTGAAAACTGATTATGCTAATTGATGATCAGTAAATTGCTGTTGCTATTGGTTTAACTCTAGAACATTATAGTCTTATCTACTCACTGTTACCATTAACACAAACATGCGCGTGCGCACACGCACACACACACACACACATACATACATACAACTAGTGACTCCTATCTATTTGTGTCTTCAGCTCTGTTCTCTCTCTGAGGTCCAACTCTATATTGCCAACTATTTCAGAATTATCTAGTCATCAGGAAATGAGCCTGCTTAGAAGTAAACTCCTGTTTCCTTCTGCAATTTGAGGCATCAAGGTCAAAGTTAGGTACATTGCATTAGTGTATCACATCTGAGCATATGTGAATGTGAGACTAAATAGAGGACAGATATTGTGTGAACAATTAATAACTGAGGTGCAGGTTGACTTGTAGAATGAAGGTGTACAATTTTGGCTGTGGAAAGGTGGGAATGTCTGGTGTGCATTGGCAAGTTAACCAAAACACAGGCATGGGAAGAGCCATTAGCAAAAGCAAATTACTGTTTGCGGTGCTCTTTATTTAACAACATCTCAATATCAAATATTAAGTGTTTTTGGATGTTAATATAAAAGGAACATGTGCTAACCACCCTTGCTTGTGTTAGGGCTGGCTGACCAGGGTCTCTGGGCAGTGTTGATGGGGATGGTGATGACCGTATTCTTGTCCTACTTCTGATTCAAAGGGGAATACTTTTAATATTACTGCATTTAGAAGATATTTATTACAGTGATATTTTATGTGTCTGTAACCTTTACCAGACCAACCATTATCTCTTTAGAAACTACTGATTTATCAAAACTTTATTTACCTCTACTGAAACAAGGTAACAGGATAAGCACTTTCTTTTCAATAACACAAGAGTTTTTAATAATGCAAAGTAGAATGAACATTTTGTGTGTTATTAAAATACTTATGTAATCATTGCCTAAAGACTAAAATGAGATGAATTCATGATTCATCTACAACCTATAAACTAGTAAGAGAAATAATTTTGGTTTCAAAAGGCTGAAAATTTTTATGAAAAAGGCATAAGCCTCTGAAATGAAATATTTTGCAATTCTAATTAGTGTCCTATCACAGTATATCCTTTTGTTGACATTTTCATAGTTGCATATATATTTTAGACTTTGAATATATTCATAATAATCCTTTAAGTTATCCTACTTTCTTCACTCTGAGAAAGGCTGTAATGTTTACAGAAACAACCCCAAATTACTTAAGAATTAATCTTAAAGCTAAACATATCAACATGATAGCATCATTCTCAAGAAAAAAATCACTTTATTTTTATTTGGATCTGTTCAATTTAAGTTTGTATGGTCAATTCCTGCCTGGAATTTATAATCACATTTTGACAAACTTTAGATACTGAATATAATATCTTAAATTATCTGAAGTATGTAAGTAATTATTTAAAGTATTTAAATTGAGATCTAGTGTTAGTATAATAAAATAAAAGTTAATATTATAAGCAATTAGTAAAAGGGAAAAATTTAAGAACACAGACTTCACAGGTTTGACGCCTATATCTGGAACTTCCTGGCTGTGGGATTTGGGATAAATTAATTAATGTATGCTTCAGTTTTCAATTCTGTAAAATGGAGATATTAATATGTTCCCCCTCTCATAGAGAGATCTCAGAATTTCAATGTGTTAATATAACAAAATGTTTTAGAACAGGGCCTGACATATGGCAAGCATTTTGTCAATTTTGGCTATCATTATTTTCATCTGCATTGCCTTAATCTCATGAAATAAGTGATGACTTCTAGTATCTCAAATATATTTCATATTGAAGTTTCAGTAAAATATCAGATACGGTTGTTATAGAAACAGCAATTTGAATTTGTGGCCTTCAGTGGATAAAATTTCAAGTATAATAGAACATCGTTGTTATAGTTACAGTTAAAAATAAAAACAAGGGCGGTGCAGGGAACAAGCGTTTTCCTAAGAGAGAATGGGGTCTATTGTCTACCAACTGTGGCTCCATAATGCCACCTAAGGTAGGCCCACTGCTATTTCTATAGGCTTCCTAAATGGCAGCTCTGGTGTCTATTTTGTTAGTCTACTTTGGGGAAAAATGTTCAAGTTCCCATTGCCATAACAACAGGCTACTCTCCCCAAAACAAGATATGTTCTGAATCAAAGTAAAATTGTTCCCATGGTAACTGCTACATATTTAAGTACAGCATCCTGGTTTTTAATCAGTAAAATTGTTTTTTGTCAAAAAGCAACTGGATATTGTTACTAGTTGATCACATATATTTTGGTGGCATAGTAAATGAATAAAGTAAAATAGATTTTCACAAAAATAAAAATATTGATTAATCCTATTTAATAGTTACAGTTTCTTGTTCATAAGATAAAAATTTCCTTCACATGTACTGATCTTTATCAAAACTATATTGATTATAAGAAGTTTTTTCTGACATTTCTTAAATTCCCATCAAGTAAAGCATGTTTAGAATTGATCTGTTTCCTTCATTGCCCTTTATTTGCTTTCTGATGATCCTTCTTAATTTGGGAAAAGGGTGAACCACAAATTAACATTCTGGGAATTGAAATTGGGAGTTGTTGTCAAGTTTACATTCTTCCTCAAGGAGAAACAGGTGGAGGACAGTTTCATCTGAGTGATATTTAATGAACTCTAATTTCTTATTTGCCATTATGCCAAAAGCAGCATTCTTTTTTTATAGATAGAAATGGGTTTGGATCTTGTTCTGTGGTCTTCTAGCTTTGTCTTTGGGTGTAAATTGTCTCATTTGTGTAGTTAACATACCTACATTACGGGTTACTGGGAGAATTAGGTTAGTTAATACATATACAATGCTGAATACATGTACCATCTCACCTAATAATGCATAGTACTGAGAATACACTTAACTGCTAATAACAGCTGTCATCATTATATTTGTTATGAATCTGACTTGAATATTCACAAAGAGATGAGTAAGTTCCTGGTTTTGGCATGCACACAGCTCCTCAACAAAAGTTTTGCTTAATATTTAAATACCTTTTTTATAATATGACTAAAGGTTAATATAAAACAAAATCATATCATACACATTATCTAAAAATATAATGCAATAATTTTTCAGTATTTTGATTCACAGTTAAAATACCTTACAAAATTTAACATTATCTTAATCACAGGTTAGTCTTTTTTTGAGAAGAATAGAGCCATATTTTATTTTTCTCTCACAATTTCCATGATATCCAGCAGATCAGGTAACTTTTGCCTGAGATATATCTCTGTTTTCTAGGATAGTCTTGAATTTAAATATTCTGTCTCATTGTTCCATAGGTATAGTTATACCTGTCAGGTACAGTGTCCTGATTTTTGGTTAAAAAATGTCACTATAAATGTGAGACTTGAACTGTCCCTAACTTTGTCACCAGCCAGTAATTCTAGTCAAAATTCTAGGTCTCAGAGTGCAGACGGTCCCTCAGCAGGGCCGCTGTGCTGCTGCACCCCTGCTGGCGAGGTGTCAAATGTGGTCTGCCTGACACCACCTTTCAGGAGACAGCAGGTGCCTTTGTTTATCTTTGTTTCCATGAAAAGGGCAAAAAGAGCAGGTTGTCAACAGCCTAAATAATTCTCTCAACAGTAAATTTAAACACTTAATTTTGGGCCTGTTATTACAAATTATTTCAAGATTGTGGTGGAAACTACCATGAAGGATGGTCCTCCCTCTGCTATCTGCTGCCTATTCTGACAGAATAAAAAAATCAGAACACTCAGTCATGACAAATCATCTAGTTGGAATTCAAATTCCTCTTTTTTTTTTTAAATCTGAGGTAACATTTGTTTACAATACTGTATGTGAGTTAGTCTACAGGATCTCACCTGTATGATTACAGGGTATGTTACCACAGCACACCCACCACTAAGCCACCCATAGTCCTCCATCATGCTCCATTGGACGATCTCTGCACTTGTCTACCCACTCTGGAAGGAAGGTATGTTCACCAATGCACAGTGCCACCTGCTCTGGTAGTCCCAGAAGTCTGATTTCCAGGTTTGTTATTGCCTAGGCTTATCTGACCCATCTGTTTCGTTTCTCTATAGTCCACATATAAGTGGCACCATCCGGTATTCTCCTCCTGACTTATTTTGCTTAGCACCATTCACTCCAGTTCTATCCATGTTGTTGCAAATGGCAAGTTCTTCTTTTGTCTATATATGGTAAGAGATACATCTCATGGGGTGGAGTTCTCTTGGAATGCTGTCCCTGACTTTAAAGTCATCTTCAGGTCTTCACCTCTTTCTCAAATCTTCTGATTATAAAAAAAAATGAGATTTCATGAAAAAAATCATCTTTACATCAATGTTTTCTGAGATTTGGGGGAAGACAAGGCAGAGGGCAGATAAGCTGAATGTATTTAAAATTCTAGTATAGAAAAGACAGATCTGGACTTGGGCTAGAACACAGAAACATTTTGTGACATTGAAGAAAAATTATTGCTCTTGGGTAACAGAGATAGCAAGATAAGTTAAAGGATGATGTGGAATAAGTCAATCACTAAAACTAGTTACTGGGTATATTGGTTTCCTAGGGCAGTAGTAACAAGCTAACACCAACTGTCATTTGGAATCTAGGTGTGAGGAGGGCCGTACTTTCATGAAGATTCCAACAGGACCTTTCTTTGCTTTTCTCAGCTTCTGATGATTAACGCCATCCTTGGTACTCCTTGGCTTTCAGGATATCAGTTCCAATCTCTGCCTCTGTCTTGATATGGTCCTCACCCTGTGTGTATGTCTGTGCTTCTTTTCTTATAAGGACAGTGGTCCTATCGTATTCTGGACACCCTATTTCCAATAAGGCCACATTGTCATAGGGGCATGTTTTGGGGTGAGGGGCACTATTCAACCCAGCATATCAGATTTTCTTTTCCCTATCTCCCACATCTTCCACATCTTATCCTCTCTCTAAAATTTTAGGAAGAGCTGGGGATATTTGCAGAGAACAAGTCAAAGGCCAGAACTCAGGATTACATCTAATTGTGACCTGGAGAGAAAAGGAGGTCATGAAAATACATAGCCACAATTTGATTGTGCAATTGTGGACTGGCTGGCAGACAACAAGAAGATAAACAACCATAAATAAGTTACCTCTAACGAGCTTGATTCTATTGCACAAGATATGATGAGTGGAAGCAACACGGGCCTGAAGTACAAAGACTTAATTTAGGATTCCGGTTGGCAAGCTGCTTTTCTAAGAATTTTCATGGTTAAATACAGATAAGATTTACCTCATTTAATTACTGTGAATATCAAATAAGATAACATCCCTGCAAGGCATCTAGCTAGGCAATTCTCACAGCAGTTCGTTTCTCCTTTTTATGTGGGCATATTGATGCATTGATGTTGTCCAATGCCAGGGGTCTCTGGTCCTTGTAAACAGAGATTTATATGTATTCAAATCAGGTCAGAAATAAGACCTGACTCTTCTAGCCACATAATAAGATTGAAAGGAAAGAACCTCTTAACAATTTTTCATTCTCTTTATCCTCATAGAAATGTTTGCTCATTTAGAAAAGGAAATTTTATAATCTACTCTTTAAGATGCATTTGATTAAAAATGTTTGACAAAAGCCCATGGAGTCTGTATTACATTAACCAAATAGCTCACTGCTTTGCAAGGATATAAATAGTGAAATACGCCAGTTTAAGCACATTGTCTCTTTTGTATCTGCTTGTATTTGAGCAGGTGTTTTTAACTGAGGGTCTGCCCTAAGCCTTAGAATTTAGCTGCGTTAAAATGCAGCCTCTTCATATATCCTGTATCCTATTACTCACTCTGAATTCTAGAAACCAGGGATCTTTCTGCATGGAACTGCTATTATCAAACGGCTGAGTGGGAGGCTAGAGCAGTGCCTGTAAGTAAATCTGGTAAACAGTATTTAAAATTAGTACGTGACAACTACATTCTTTTTTTCTTTTTCATGCCTTCCCTTGGGTATTAATTAAATACAGAATTTTCAAGCATTTTCTCTTGCAGAATCATTTCCTCCTGTGTATTAAAATATTCAGACTGTGAATGCCATAGACAGCAATATTAAATTCTAATGACTATTTCTGAAATAGCAGGGAGTTGGGTCATACTCAGTATGTAATAGACATGAGTAAAATTGAAATATTTTTCCATTAACATACAGATGAGCCAAGTTTGAGAATGACTTAGTTTGTGGGAGAGTTTGTTTTTTTTTCTAATGGCGAGTTAAAATTAGGATATCTTACTGTGTTACTACCTCTGAAAGTCTCTCCCCTTTTCTCATAGAGTCGAGTTCTGCAGCTGTAGTGGTGCTCTGTAGCTTGTCTTTCTATCGCGTATAAGAAAGGAAAACAATAAACAAAATTTAAAATAGATTTTAGACTCGGAAAGAAAAAATTGCCTCATTTTTAAAACTATAAAGAACATTTTATTTCTGAAAATATATTGCTCTTTTAGCAGCATTTAGCTATTCTATGTATTCACTTTAAATCCCCCTTTAAACATGTTGTTTAATTAATGTTTATTTCAAGAATAACAGATCTTAAGCAAGCAAATTTAATGGCAATCAATCTTTAAGCTAAAATTCTTTTTTTTTCCAAATATAATATTTTGAATTTTTCATGCTTAAAAACACACAAAATGCCTTAATTTGCTAAATGCCTTAAATTTTTTAGAAACACTGTTATATCTAGAAATAATTAAAAAATGACTGGTTTTACCTATTCTACCTTTTCTTTTATAAAACATTTACTGACTATCTGCTATGTGCAAAATATTCAATACACTGCTTTATGTTGTAGAAGTTGCAAAGATAATTTCTTGTTTTCATGAATTTTAAATCTGCTAGCAGATGTAAGATACTAACATATATTATCTATAATACAAGTATGAAAGTATCCGTGATAAGAAGATGTAAGCACATAGGTAGCTAAAGCAGATCAGAGGAGATTTCTCAAATATGGAGAGTTGGCACAAACACTAGGAAAGAGAATGAGTCAAATTATAGTTTTATAGCAATGGAAAAGAGTCATCTATCTGGGTGACCTACACACAAAAGAATACCCCACAAAACTGGATTTTAATTAAAGAATGGCTGGGTGTGCTTTGTGGAGTGCCTGCTAGGTATCTGCATTATTCTGGGGAGAGGAAACAGATGCTGGGTTACTGCTTTCTGTTCTCTCCTGATGATTATGAATTTTTCTTTTGAAAGACAAGCAGTGATGATGTTGATCTTGTTTACTCTGTCATAGTGGTTTATCGCTAATTTAAAAGTTATTTTTTCCACAGGATAATCTTACAAGAATCCTTTTAACTAAAAAAAAAAAAATCATTCCTACGTCTCCAAGAATTTTATTCTGGTAATGAGGGATCTGCGGGAGAAAGTGCTTTGAGAACCAGGAGGGTACGTTGATTTTCTTGGATCCACAGTTATATGATGCAAACGACTCAGTGCTCCAAGATGAAGTGACATCACTTCTGAAAGGGTGACACAGTAGCTAGTGACCTACAAAGGATAGGTCATTGTCTACGCTTTGGTAACCTCAGAGGAAAAAATACTAATGACCTTTCTTTCTCTTCCCTGTTACCACCTTTGCATACCACTTCTCAAACTATGTTTATCCACCAAGGATGATAATCACTTAGATATGTGTTTCAGATGTTGTCCATAATAAAAGCAATCCCCAAGGTTTAGGCATAACTGGGCCGTTGTTATTCTTGCTATATGTAAGTCACAGTAGAGAGTGATAATAATGGCGAGTTAAATTTCAAGAGTGGTTTGCTATTTACAGTTATTTTCATTACAATCTCTCAGCCATGTGATGTGAGGCTGATTGTTTTGTATTTCATTCCTGTAAAGACACGAAAACAACATCTTCAATGAATTCCCCATACTTAAACCAATGATAGAGCTGGGTTTGAAACATGATCTTACATCTCCAAGTATTTGAATTTTTCTGTGACTTCTTACTATTATGTGTATTTTTCTTTCAACTCATAATGTAATATATGGTAATATTTCTAAGTGTCTCGAATCAATACAAAGAATTAGACCAATGAAGACAAATGAAAAACTACTTGTAGCTAAAATCTGAATGGAAGAGTTGCCATTTTGGTGACAGGATAGTGATACTTACTGTTATTGATGAAAATTACAGAATCTCAGAATCCATTCCAACAGTAATGACCGGACTTAACACTTGATTTTTCTGCAAAGCATAGATTTAAATCAGTTCTCCATTTTTCAGTTATATTCCAATAATAAAACTTGTGGATTTAACTATTAATACTATTAGGTGGCTTGTTATAGGTCATTCTGTAGGTAAGATGAGATTTTAAATAAAGCCCCATAACTTCTACTACATTGTCTAAGTTCCTAAACCATATTTCCCAGCTGCTTCATTAGTTAGCGGTGCAAAGAGCTGTGCTTTTAAGTGAAGGTTTATGCAGCTGTGTGAAGTACAGCATTGGTCATTCGTGCACATATTTTTGGCATTATATCTTTGGATATAGATTGTTCTAATTGAAGTAAACAATTAAACCTAGATTTTACTAAGTACAGTGTATATAATGGTTACTTGAAAGGTAATGTAAGAAGAATCACCTTGGCAATGACTTGGCAAAATATTTCATTGGAAATTTTCTTCTTAATGAAGATAGGAAGGCAGATTATGTTCTAAATGAGATACAGTTAGGTTGATGTATTTGAATGGCATTCACTAACCTGGATCATTTAGACAGTCTTACCTTATATTATCTACTTAAACATTAGAAGAAATTTCAAGCTCTGATACAGGTTTCAATAAAATAAAAAGGTTCAAAATCCTGTTACTTGCAACTAACTGTGACTGTGTTAGGATCATTCAATGTAAACATTTTTGCTGTGTAGCATTTGGATTTATTTTAATTAAAAAGATTTCTATCTAATCCCCCTTCTAAGAGAGGGGATCATTTCAAGCATACAATTATTTAATTTATTTTGTACCAAAAGAACTGTATTTACATTTTTTATACATCATATGTAGAAGAAAAGGAGGGATAACTCATATTTTAAAAAACTAAGCACTTGACTCTCAATGAGGGATTACTGAGAATTTTAATGGCCTATATTACTTTTGGTCTTTGGCTCAGGGAACAGCCCTGAAAGAAATTGAGGAGAAAATAAAGGTGCTAAATCAGAATCAAAGTGCAAAGGAGGAAATACAGCAGGGTGAGAATCCTGGGGAAACCCTCCCAAATGGCAAGAATAACAAGCAACATAAGGAATAAAATCCCATTTTACCTTATTTTATTATTTATAGAGGTAAGATTGATTTCCAACACACTATTTCAGTTGTACAGGTCACACCCTTTCAGATGTATGTTACCACCAAATCACCCTATTCCTCCTCCATAGTCCATTGGGCCCCCTCTATTAAGATCCATTTTAAATATTAGGAAAATTTAAAAATATCTTCTATTACCCTCTGTAACTGCCCACATGGGTAATATGAGTATATTGACCGAGACTGTGTTCCTGGAAAATACCCAGTGAGATAGTAATACATACTGGGAAACATTGGAGGGAGAAATGCCTACAGTAATGTTAATGCTGTCTTTAAATAAATTGAAGATCCAAGTTAGCATCAGAGAATCAATTGTCCATTACTTGAAAATAAAATCTTCCATCATTGTTGAAGTCAGTATCTTCTATATAGTTTTCATTAAATATATTCTTGCAGTAGGTTTATCAACTACTGACCAAGTAGTTAACACTCTTCCTGGCCAAGCAAGACCAAGTCAAATGATAAATTAAGTGAATATATAGGGAAAAAGAAAAATTTATTTCTAACACTATATTAATAAGGATATACAATTAAATGAATTTCAAATATTCTTATCAGTTCTTGGTCATATTCAGATGCCCTTTTTGATGTCCCAAATATTATTGTTGGTCAATCCAATACACAGGTCAAGAGCTTCTGGATCAGCAGGATGTCTTAAGAGTTTCCAGTACTCCATGACAAAGAGTTTTCTGTGTGTATACACATAGTAAGATAGAGCATCAAGACTCCCAATAATCCTTCTATCGATATTCAAATGATCCCTTTAAATTATAAATTTGCATATACAGTATAAATCATATAATATGCATGTCATATAACATATACATCATGTATTATAATCATCATATATGTGTAACATGGTGCTTGAGTGTATATGAGAAAATATAGAAATTTTATTTATTTTAAAGAAATCCTACAATTCATTCATTTATTCACCAAGTATTTACTGACATTCTACAACAAGCAAACAAAATATTGATCTTGCTTTTGAAAGAGTTTCACTATGAAGGATACATATTGAAGTATTGAGAACTCAGTATAGGGTCGTATGAGAGCTCACAGCAACTGAAAATTGGGAAGTCTGGGAAAATGACTCTACAAACAAATATTCTTATTAAAATTGACATTTAGAATATGAGTAGGAACTGACTGTGGGTAATAAGGGAAAAGATTTCCAAGAAGATAGAAAGATAAGATGAACAATATTTTATCTAAGCAATTAAAAACGTTAGTAGGATATCTTGAAACAAAGAGAACTTGGAATAGAATAAAATACTAAGAGGCTTACAATGTAAAGGAAATAGAAAAGAAAATTAGGAAATAGGATTTTTAAAAATCGATTATACGATAATAAACATAGATATGCATGCTAACAACAATGGTTACATATTTAATTGGTAATTTGAAATATGAGATTAAGAGAATTTAATTTGTTATGTATCAGATCTTCCTGGTTTAGATCACTAGCCTCTTACCACTAAAAGTAATAATTTAATTAAAAGCATTCACTAGAAACCATATTTTCTTATATTTTACAAAATATCCTTACCAGTCAGAATTTCTGTTGTTTTTGAAAGTGTAACTGAACATTTTCACAACAAGTCAAATAAATATATAGTGATATGTTGAGCGGGAAAGAAATAAATCGAAGCCACTTTCACCCATCCAGTCACCCGCTGCAAGATGAATTGAAGGTACAAAAGCAAAAGAAATATGTGTTGCACCACTGGGTGATAAAAAAGAAATATGAAGGTAACAGAAATAACTGGTCTTAGGACTATTTTATAATGGCTACTTTTTCTCAACCAGTTTTTCCCCTTTCTTCTCCTTGTCAATCCTGCTGGGCAACTACATTATAGTTCCAAATAAATATGTAACCAGGAGCAGCCTAACTAGAATTGCGGTTAAAAGAAGAAATAATGCATTATGTAAGTTCCTGAATGTCATTATTCTCCCATTATCCCAGTGGCAAATTGTTTTCTTTTAGAATAATTGTAAGTTAGCAGTTCTTCACTGTGCTGTTTCCCACTGAACACCAGCTGCAGAGTGCTGAGCTGCACTCTGTTTCCACAAAGCAGTCATGGTATCAGGATTAAATGCAACTAAAGCATTGGGGATGGAAAGGCTATGGAATTAGAGCTCAACACAAATCACAGCTCCCCAGTAAATAAGCATGATGGTTTTAGCCTAGCACATTCACCTCCAGGGAACCTCAACATTGGAGGGTTTCAAACACTGGTGAAGGGTTGGCATTTAGAAGTGATGCAACTGAAGACAATGGCGGGCAGCTAGGCTCTGCATTTATGGGGGCTTTTTTTCTGAGAACATAATCTCTTAAAGAACTTTACGTGCGAACCCTGTATATCCTTTTTATTTTTAGTCTGTTATTTCAAAAGAAAAAAAAAAGTGAGTTAGTTTAGAGCAGCTAGAGTACAGTAGAAAGCACAATTTTTCACTGAAGTGGGATGACAGGTCCAGGGCAAACTGTGAGACACAGGAATTATATTATTTATAAATGAATTGGAAAGGTGCATTGGACTGCCTGTTATCAAGTAAAAGTGTAATCCTGACCCTTCCATGGTGAGCAATAGTAAAACTGGGTGAAATATATGAGGAAACTCCTTTTAAGCATTAGAATGCTGGCAGCATAGGGATATAATCCTTAAGAGAAGGAAAATATCAGAGATGAGTGCCATCATTATCCCAATGGTGGTCTGAAGCACTTTCAAACTTTGACACAGGAAAATGGAACCTGAACCTAGAGCAACAGACTTTCTGCGAAGAGAAAAGAAAGATCAGATGTCACGGTTACTGAGGTGTCCAGATTTATGGGTAAGGTACCAAAAATGAGGTAACTCAGATATCTGCAGTGCTGTTTCCTTGAGTCTTTGGCTGAGTACTCAGCTGTATGCATTAGCCTTTCCTTATCTCCTCATCCATTGTCAGCTGTGGCCTATAGAACACGTAGCTGTCCAGTCACTTATGAAACATCATGCAGAGGAAGTTATCCCTTTCTGGAACCTCGAATGCTCACCTATATGATATTTCAGACTCCAATTTATAGAAATCTAGAAAAACAATATGGTTTTTATTGAACATGGAACTGGAGTGAATGAGGTTCAAGGTCTTCAGTGTCATTTTGTATAGACAAACTTGATGTGCATGTCAACACTCCACCCTCTCAGAGTAAAGATAACTCTAGATTAATATGCTTGCGTACCAAGATTCTGATTTTTCATTGGTCATGACCAAAAATGGTAATTGTGCTTCTCTTCACTGTGTTTCCATTTATTCCCCAGATACCATTCCTTAGATTTCTTTTAACTATCATTAAATTAAGTAGTGGTGATAATTCAAGTATCTATTTTCCCGTTACAAAAATAACAAGTCTTGTCCAAATATAAATTGACACAACTACTTTAGTTCTCAGAGGACCATTCTATTTCCCTTATTTTCAAGTCTCTTGAAAAATACTTTATTATTAACTCTATGAATTATAAATATTAATCTGTAAGACAATTGAATCTGTACACTTGGAGCTTAGGAGAGGAAAGTAATGGAAAGAAGGCTTTGGGAATGATTACAATATCTAGGTCAATTGTCCCCAAGCTTAGACTATTGCCAGAGTCATCTGAATATCTTTTAAAGTGTATAGATTCGAGAAACTTGTCATCGACTTGTCTGGGTCAGGAGCTGAGATTTTGTATTTCTATATAATCTATAGGTATTTATAACAAAAAATATAGATGTGGAAACCATTTAGAGATGGCATTGTAACTCATGAATATGTACTAAGCTAGAAAAGGACTGACTACAGACTCCTATAGAATCCTGCAATTTTTCAGGAGATGAATCAAAACCATCCAAAGGTGGGCTTTCTAATGCAGTAATTATTTATTTAATTAATTCATTTGTTCATTTATTTATACACGCACTGGGTACAGTCAGAAGCGCAGGAGGGTGAGAGAATTCACCAGAGCCAGAGCAGGGAGCAGAGCAGGCAGAAGGACCGAAGCACACTGCTGAGGGGAGCAGCGGGCGGCAGGAGAGGTCTGCGCGCAGTGTGGGACCCTCCTCCGGTGGCCGGGGAGCAGCCGGGGATCGAACTGGGGCTGCAGAGGCTGCGGGCACCTTCGCAACCCAGCGCTCAACCGCTGCGCCATGGGGAGGCCCTCTAATACAGTAATTATTCAGCTGATATATAAAAGTATAAAGATCTAAGAAATGAGTGAAAGATAAGGAGGGGAGAAGAACTTTCCCTTAATAGCGTACATTTATCAAGAATCTGAGCAACCTCTAGAATATTATTAAAAATGAAATAGCCACTTACCACTAAGAAACTGGATGCTATGAGGAGCCAACACCATAAAAAGTTAATGCCTTTCCTTGTGGCCAGGGGTTAAGTCTCAGCCCTATTAGCGCTATGACCTGAGTTTGATCCCCAGCCAGGGAGCTAACCCATAAATGGCGGAGCAGACCTCTCCTCTCTCACCCGCTGCTCCCCTTAGCAGTGTATCTCAATAGATCTGCCTGTTCTGTTCTGCACTCTGTCTCCGGTGAATACTCTCATCTCTCTCCCCCGCTTCATCTCTGGCCTACACCCTAGTTCTTCTATGCAAAAATTTTAAAAAATCGTGTGCAGATTTGGCTGTGAAGGCAAAGAGGGAAAATGGATAATAAACAAAGTGATACCGAAGACTAGGGACAGCTGGCTCTTATTATTTAAGTTCAGAAGGGAGTATGTTCACATAATAATGAAGTTTGAAATTTATAGAGACACAGAGACATTCATCATAGAGAAAAAAGTATGAATGGTTGATATAATTAGGTCTAAGAGGTGGTTGGAGAGGGAGTGTTTACCTGAGAATTGATTTTCATTCAGTGACTACTATATTCCAGCCAGCACAGATGTTAACTATGTGCTCTTACAGAAGCTCTGTGTGGTGTTAATATTCCCACTAATGGGGAAACCCATGTTCAAAATTCTTAAGCTTTTTCTTTCAAGCAGGTAAGGAATTAGATTTGGATTTGCTGACTTTTCCTTTCCCTCTTCTTTCACTTCTGGATGGTTAAGATGTGAAAAATAAGAGAAAGTAATGTTCATTTAGAAAGAGGGAGAATTTTTTGGGAGACATAAGGGATAGAAGAAGAATGCATTTGAAAGAGGGGAAATGTATGGGGAAAGGATGTCAGGGATATGAAGAAAACAATCAAACTTTATAATAGCTGTTTAAGAGAGACAGATGAGGGACTTGACCAAATGTAAGGTGAAGGTATGGTTTGTCAGTATTCTGAACCACATTTTCAGAAAAATTTGAAGGATTTTTCAAGTACCTTTTTGGTTCAATGGGAATATACATTCTTAAAAGCAATTAGTCATGAATTTTCCATCTTTGGTTATGTACTTGAACAGTAAGCCCAAAGAGATCTGCATCATTTAAAAAGTAGATTCTTGCCTTAAAATGGAATAAATTAAATTTAAACAAGTTGAATTATACTTTGAACTCATTGGAGAAACTGATTATGTCACAATATTTTCTTGAACATCACATTTAAAACCAAACAAATTTTATAATCTAAATAATCAACATTTAATACATTTTAATGAATTTTCTAAAGTGAACATATATTTTTAATAGGTCACCTAGAATGGAAAATGTTAACTAAAAGAAGCTTTTTAGCTATAGTTTTTCTGTGGGTGTTTAAATATTGATTTGTCATTCATATTCTAATATACAGAAGCAAAGAAAATAATAAATTACATATTCACACATATTTGATCTTCTCTATGTCATGAAAAATGACATTTTTGATAGAAAAGTTATAGCACATATTTTTAGATATAATTTGCATGCAACCCACATGAAAGCTGTAGAAGTTCATTCCATTTGAGAATTAATTATTTCTGTCCTCAATATTGCCTTTGACAAGGTAAGAAACAGTTGGATTCATTCTAATTTGCTTCAAGTAGTGGTAATTAGGGAGGGTGTGAAGCACAGCTCTCCATTCAATTCTCTCTAATTATTATAAGACACATAATAAACCTCTTAGAAAAGCAAATGCTTTGAGTCCATTACCCCCACTCCACTAGAAATATAAAGTAGCATTTTCTCTCCCTCTTTCAATTTCATTTAAAGAAAAATACATTATTGAGGAACCATTGCAGATTTTCCTAGGAAACTATTTTTGAAGGATGTGTGGTTTAATTGGAGGAGACTAAACTTGAAAATGTTTCCTTTTTGCTATCAAATCACATCCTCTCCATCTTGTGTTATGTAGAGTGGGATCATGTAAACATAATATTCATCCCTGATTAATTCAATTTGGTTTGTGTTTAGTAGTTGAGCTTATTGAAAGAGACATGAATCTAGATAGTTCTCCCTCTTATTTTCATGCCTAATTTTGGGGAATAGATAGGAGGAGCATGCCTTTAGCACCTTCATGCTCTTCATTGCTCTGGTAAAGGAATAGTACAAGGTCCATAGTGCTTCCTTCTTGCTGACTGGGTGTCAATGGCCAGTTCTTCCTGGGTTGCTTTAACAGTGAGTTCCAATTTCACCTAATAGCAGTGTGATTGTTCACTCTCCTACCTATACATGTAGAAGAGTCACAATGTTTCCATAGTTTCTTGTGTGACTAATCTCTAGAACTGGCAAAAGTCCACAAGAACTGAAGAGTTGGGAGGAGAGTCTGGGAAGCAGGCTCTAGACTCCAATGGATATGACCTTACACAATGATGCAGAATTTCCTTCTGAAATCAGTTAAAATTTTGATAGACTGACTGATAGTCCTTCAAAGATGTTGGTGCACTGCTCTTTGTTTCCTGTGAATATGTTAACTTATAAAATCAAAGGGGACTTTGAAGTTGTAATTAGGGTTGTATGCTTTAAAGTTGGGAAATTATCTTGGATTATTGAGGTAGGTTCAACCTCATAGCATAAACTCCTTTAAGTTGAGGACAATCTTGAGCTAGAAGAAAGCACAAGATAGATATAGTAGCAGGGGAATCAGAGAGATTCTGAGTTTCAGAAGGAGTGGATGTGCCATTGCTGGCTCTGAGGGGTTCACCTGCAAAATGGAGGAGAGACTTCATTTTAGAATGAAGGGAGGCCCCTAGATAACAGCCACCAAGAAAATGGAGACCTAAGTCCTATAGTCAGGAGGAACTGGGTTTTGTCAACAGCCTGAATGAGTTAGGGTGCAGATTCTTCTGTGAAACTTCTCCCTAAGAGCCCAAAAGGGCAACATTTGGATTACAGCCTTGTGATACAGGCACCAACTGAACCAACATAGATTCTGACCTACAGATCTGTGAGAAAATAAATGTCTATTCTTGAAAGTCACACAGTTTGTGTAATTTGTGTGGCAACAGTGAACACATCAATTAATATCTTTAACAATTTGATGTAAAGTTTGCTTTTTTTTAACATTTATTTCTGTACAAGAGCTGGGGTTCAGGCCAGAGGTGCGGGATGGTGAGAGGATTCACCAGAGACTGAGTGGGCAACAGAAGAGGCAGATGGACCAAATATACACTGCTGAGGGGAATCTCCCCGGCTGGCCAGGAGTTGAACCGGCGCTGCAGAGGCTGCAGACAGCTTCACAATGCTGCACTCAACCCTCTGTGCCACCGAGAGGGCTAAAGTTTGCTTTTGTGTAAATAGTAGGGCAGATGTGATATCTTAAAGTAAAACACAATCACACCAAAATGCATCTGTTTATCTCATAGTTTACTAATCCAGTTGAAAATTTTACCGGTGATAAACATTTTATCTGGGCAATACTTGCCAGTTTTCAGTTTTATAGGAAAATGTTTTTATTGATATTTTCTCAAATTGTTATAGATTTGTAGAAGTGGAAATGGAATACATTGGGTTTATCATGGTCAGAATAGTTTTTATAAGTTAATTCCAAGTTGTAGTTAAAATTATTCTTCATTTAGTGTGAGGGTCTCTGAGTTCTTCAGTGAACTTCACTCATAGCAGTTAATGTTCTAGAACACTCAGGATGTCAGATGCATGGTTGATACAACATGGAGAATTTGTAAAAACATCTGTGAGAAACTTGCTAGTTTCAGAGCATCTGGTTCTTTCTGTATGGTGACCATTGACAATGGGAGATAGAAAGGGGAAAACTGTTACTACTTTCTCTTTCTCAGAGCATTGTTGAGAAGATCGTCAGTTATTGAGAATCACGTGGAGATAATAACAAGAATATTTTCACTTCTACTTTCAGTTGCTTTCCATTTGGATTATATCACAGTTCCTTTGGACACAGTCAGGTGTTTACTTACTCTCATTGCTGTCCTAGACTAAAGTCCATCTCTAAGTAATTAATTCTATTTTTCTGATTTGAAAACTGTTTAACATTTGTTTAAAAGGACCAAAACAAGTAAAAGTGTTGATATTTTCCTTCTGCCAAACACCCATTAACATTTTACTTTATTCTGAAATGTGTGAAATCTTCTTTTATTTTTTATCTCAATATTGTTTTGAAATGGACTAGGATGTTTTATTACAGTTCTAAAATCTCTTTTTTCTTCAAGTAATGAACTAGCTGAGCCAGGCACAGTAATCCATAATGTTTTGGGGTTGGATGGTTAGATGGATATTTACTATTTGTTTATAGAATGTGTCTGATTATACTTTATCACCAAAAACATGTAATTATAAATGGGGTTTGTATCATATGTGTGTCATGAAAACACAATCAATATGTCAACTTAATAGAGGCATTTTTATTTATTTATTTAGTTTGTTTGTTTTGTTTATACATGCACTGGGTACAGTCAGAAGTGCGGGAGGGTGAGAGAATTCACCAGAGTCAGAGCGGGGAGCAGAGCAGGCAGAAGGACCGAAGTACACTGCTGAGGGGAGCAGCGGGCGGCAGGAGAGGTCTGCGCGCCATGTGGGACCCTCCTCTGGTGGCCGGGGAGCAGCCGGGGATCGAACCGGCGCTGCAGAGTCTGCGGGCAGCTTCGCAACCCAGCGCTCAACCGCTGCGCCACCTGGGAGGCCCTCAATATGTCAACTTAAATGAAATCTCAGATGCCTGAATCACTACAAATTTTGAAAAAAGAAACTATAATAGAAATTTATCAATTAAATTAAAGTATTTTATGCAACATAATAGCTGCATTCAGGTGTCTGGGAAAGTTTGTTGGGCTCAATTTATTATGCAGCTGCTTAAGGCTGAGATATCATGTTGCATAAAGTATGTGCATTAGCATAAATATGGACCTGGAGGATTGGATTTTTTTTCCTTCCAAATCTGGATTATAGTGGCCATGTCTGTAACTTGTTAATTTTTCTCAGGATATTATTTCTTGTGAATGTGTGTGCGCTAAATTTATATGAAATGTTTAGTATGTACCTGCTTCAGCTTGCTCTCAGTTTTGTGGTTGGGTTTTGGGAAGGAGCGCTTGCGAATCGCAGTAGGAGCAATGGAGAGGACACCAGGCTGCAGTGAGTTTCCATGGCTGTACACATCACATCCTGTCCTTCCCAGCAGTGGACCTGAGTCTTCATTTGACATATGCCTGCCTTCACTTTGTTAGAAAACCTTATCTGAGCCCTGAAAACTCTTATCTGTAATATAGAAAACATCCTCTCTACATAGAGCAAATCCCCCCAGCTGTGCTGTGGAACCTTCCCAACCCTTCACATCTCTCTCAGCCCTCGCACTATTAATTTTCTGTCCTTTCCTTGGATTCCTTTTTTTACCTCTCATTTAGATTTTTCTCAGACATTTTAGCATGCTCAGGTTTCTCACATCTTGAAAAACTTTACCTACTTCCTATTTTTGCCTTGTGTCATGTGACCCTCAAATTCATTAGGGATTGAAGTTTCTGTTTTCTCATTGTTTATCTCTTCCTCAACCACTTTGTGATGACTTCTAACAGAACCAGTTACATTTTTGCAAGTGAATGATTGAATTTTCCAGAACTGATTTTATTTACCGTCTTAGTGATTTGGGACACAGTTGATTACTTATCCTTGTTGCAAATATCTTCCCTTACTTCCAACACTGAAGAGTCTTTGGTTTTCCTCCATTTAACAGGTTGTTTTGTCTTTTTTGATTGTCATCAAATATTAGAATTGGATGTCAATCAAATATGGTAATGAAATGTTGGAATTTCTCCAAGTTGTATTCTAAGCTCCCTCTATTTTCCTTCCTCTGTCCTCTCCCCAGTGAAGAGCCTGGTGAAATGTGCAACATTCCCCACTGTGCTCTTAAAGCCTGTCAGACTCAGCATGTCTATGACCAAACCCATAATCTTCCTCACACATTTTGACGGCTTTTTTTTTTTTTTCACCTCAGATAATCACAACATGAGTCATCCAGTTAGACGAACCAGAAAGTCAGGAATTATTTTTGACACATTTCTTTCTCCCACTTCCTCACACCTGCCCCGTGTCAAACCCATCACTAAGTCCTGTGGATTTTTCCATCTCAACATTTTTTGGAACTTCCCACTTTATATATTTCTACCCCTGCACTCTTGTTCAGGTCTCTAGCATGTGACGAATGTGACTAATCTCTTGATTGTTTCCCCAGCATCCATCCTGCCCATATTCCAACTCTCTTACATATTTCAGCTAAGCATATATTTTCAAAATACCCATCTTTGCCCCTTACAATTGTAAAATTCTTTAACCACTCTCACACAGGGGGAAAAGCCCATGATTTTAAATATAGCTACAAAGAAACCAATCATTTATGTAGAACCCAGAGTTTGCTGAGTGTTTAAATCTGTATCATGTGATTCTGCTCCTCATTCTCTTGACCTTAGTTGCATTTCCCATCTTTTACCTTCTAGAATGTTAAGCACTACTTTTTTTTTTTTTTTTTTAACAGCATCAGTAGTATTTTAAGCGTGTTGATTGATCTGGCTGTTGCCTTCTCTTCCACCAAATGTAACTCCTGCTTTGGTCCTCATTATGCTTTCACAGGATCATGATATTTGTACTTTTGTGGTGTCCACCTCGTTTGGTGTGGTGCTTCTCTCAGTTTGTATTTATACCTTTATGTGATACTGGAAGCATTTTCTTGTCCCACTGGGTTGTCAGGTCCACATACATTGGGAATGTATCAAGTTTTGGCTTGTGACTCTGTCTGTTGTTTCCAGGTGCTCAATAAATATCTCTCTTATTTTGAATGGACAATTCTTTCATCTTTACACTATAACTAGAACAACAGCTTCCTCCATACCTGAGTAGGACTCATTTCAATCCTAAAATCTCTTATCCATTATCCTTGAAAGATTAACTCCCTCACTCATCCTTGTCAATATTCATTATTTTACATTTCCAATAAATATTCCTATATTCTTAATCTCTTCAATGTTTTTCTTCTATTTGTCTTATTGCTCCTACAATAATTAAATATACTACAATAATTAAATATAGTTAAGATCATTACAAATATTGACTTTCTGTATAGAAAAAATAAGGTTCTTGATCCTTTGATTAATAGTAACCAGCTTTATCACTTTCTAATCTTTCCATTTGTTGTCATCAGTTCCCCTCCAGATCATTCTCTCAACATTTTCAAAGACTTTGCATTCCATTTATTTATACATTCATTTAAAATTGTTAATGAGTTCTTATCATGTCCTGAATTCTGAGATTGTTCTGTTCAATAATGTATAAAAGGCTCCAACTGTTTTGTGGTAGTGAAGTGTGGGAGAGGGAACCATATGGTCAGCAAATAAGAAAATAAATTAATGGATGATTTTCAGATAGTCAAAAAAACCAAGAGGAAAATAATACAAGGTAATTTTACAGAAACTGAGGGAGAAACATAGTTAAGGTTATTTGGATGGTCCGAGAAAGCTGATGAGGAAATATATGTGAACAGAATATCCTTGAGGTTAGTAACACTCATGGCTGTTACTGTGATGATGGTGAATTTGAAAAGCTTCAGTCACAGCTTGTGCACAACCTTGAGGTAAGTTACTCTGGATAACTTTAAAGAACAGGCATAGGAATACAGAGCTGGACAGAGAGCTTATGATATTGTAATATTCCTCTTTTTTCGGTTTGTCTTTTCTCTTGCTCTCCAGTCACCACCACAGACTCACAAACCAGGTGACTTCATCCCTCTCTATATCTCTCCTCTTGGATATAATCTAACTGATGGGGAAAGGAGTGAACCAGAAGGAAAAATCAGACACTATGTACTTCTGATCTCCCCTGGCTCAGGACAGATGATGCTCTGAGTGTAGTAATGTGGTGCTGTAGAAATTGTCCCATCTCCTATTGTACTCCCAATATACCTGTTTTTACTGCTTCTGGCATATCCCCTCCGTGCCACATGGACAACAGGAATTCCATCACATCTGCCCCCCAAAGAGTTTCCTAAAGGGATGCATGTGGGGTATATGGAGAGGGAGGGGGAGAGAGAGAGAGAGAGAGAGAGAGAGAGAGAGAGAAAGAGAAATGATTACTCCCACTATGACTTTTTTTTTTTTTTTAAAGATTTATTTATTTATTTATACAAGCACTGGGTACAGTCAGAAGCGCGGGAGGGTGAGAGAATTCACCAGAGCCAGAGCGGGGAGCAGAACAGGCAGACTGACAAAGTACACTGTTAAGGGGAGCAGCGGGCGGCAGGAGAGGTCTGCACGCCATGTGGGACCCTCCTCTGGTGGCCGGGGAGCGGCCGGGGATCGAACCGGTGCTACAGAGGCCGCGGGCAGCTTTGCAACCCAGCTCTCAACCACTGCGCCACCTTTAAGGTTGATTTCGGAGTCAAAGCCATCAGCCTGTATCTACCTTGCTTTCTTATTTTGAGAGAAAAGTCTACCAATTACCTAATTGCAAATCAAATAAAAACCTTTTTTTTTTTTTTTTTTTTTTTTTAATAAATTTTATTGTTATATTCCCCATACAATTGCAGCCCCCCATTCTGACCCCAATCCCTCCCCTCCCGCCCCCGCCCCCCTAAAAGTGTCTCTGGTTCATAGTTTTTTGTTGATTTTGATTTTCACTTTCTTATAGTTATTCATTTTCCTGGTCCATTATTTAAGTTTTCTAGATTCCTGCTATGAGTGAGACCATCCGGTATTTTTCTTTTTCTTTTTGGCTTATTTCGCTGAGCATGATCCCTTCCAGCGCCATCCATGTTGCAGCAAATTGCATGTGTTTATCTTTTTTGAATGCTGAGTAATATTCCATGGTATATATGTACCACATCTTCTTGATCCAGTCATCTATTTTTGGGCATTTGGGTTGTTTCCAAAGCTTAGCTATTGTAAACAGTGCTGCTATAAACATAGGGGTGCAGGTGTTCTTTGGAATTGATGTTTCTGTGTCCTTTGGGTACATACCTAGGAGTGGAATTGCTGGGTCATATGGAAGCTCTATGTTTAGTAGGTCCAGAAATCTCCTTTTTAGTTGTGTTTTTATTTGCCTTTCCATAAGATTTGATTCGGTGAACCACTCTAGAGCCTCTTAGACCTCTCCCTTTTTATATAACCCACCGCATCATTCTCCTCTGATCTGCCTTTGTCAGGGTCCTTCCTATGTGTTCAAGATAAAATTCAGTGTCTGAAATATGGTACATGAGGCCCAGCTGACTCATCTTCACCACTTCAGACTCATCAGTTTCCACTGCACTGTACTCTGCCTCAGGTCATTAGTCACCACCTATATGTGGTGTCCTGCTTATTTTGTCAGTCTCTAGACTATTTTGCTTTTATCCATTCTGTTTCGTCAACTCTAATAGGCCTCTTACCCACCTTCCTCTCCCTTTCCAGTCTCCTTAGAAAATGCCTGTCATTTACCAGACAAATGGATAAAGAAATTTTGGAATATACATACATTTTGTGATTGTTTCATCATGAATCATTCAAATTTTCTAAAAGACTTTTATATTGATTAAAAGGTTAAAACAAATAACCTGGGGTAATTCCCATTTCATTTGTTATGCACGCTCATCAAGCTGGTGAACCTAGCTATTTTGAAATCTTAAATCTGCTCCCACTTCAGGTCTTATTATTTTTCTGCATATTTGACAATTAACTTTTTTTTTTTTTAACTGCTACCTACTGCTGAACTGATATTCTTGCAGATTATGTTTGTCAGTGTCATTCCATTTTTATCCACTGGAGAGTGACTCATTGGTCTTTCATTTAATAAGCTTCATGTTCAATCCCATTGTGGCTGATGCGAGATGGTACAAAAGTGATCTTATTTGAAATCTATATTTCATTATAAAACAACGTTTGTTTCTAGAATGTTAAAAGTGGTTGTTTTCAAATTCCTGTCCCAGTTGGATAACAAGTCCATGTTATAATGCTGATTTTGAAGGACATGGCATATCACTAATAATGTTGCAGTTTTGCATTGTAAATAAAATCTGTCTCATGTATCCTTTTGGGCTGCTTTATCTCTGGTGATTTTCTCAAAAAGCTCAAATTCAGTTAACATCATTAAATTCTTATCTAATTACAATGCAAGCAATCTGACTGCCAGAACCAAAGCTGTGTCAGCATTTCCCTTATAAACCTTTAATCACAAAGGCTTGTGATAAATCAACCAAAAATGATATTCACTGATATATTTTAGAATGCAAATTCTCACACCAAAAGTGGGTTGCTTTGCTTGGTTATTCTTATTTAGAAATGTAATTATTTCTTCAGTATGTTTGTTTTAAATACCTCAGGATAAATTTGTGTTTGAGAAATATTGTTATTTTTATAGCGAATATTTCTCATAAGGGACTGTTTGCTTTTTATCTCTGAAAGACATCAGTTATTTCTGTTATAATGTATAGCCTTCTCTTACATGGTGCTCCCTAGTGTCTCATTCATATCTCTCATTTCCTTTGCAAATATGTGTGTGGAACTTAGCTAAATGTAAAATGATAAAACTACAGTTAATATCACTATTATTTTATTAGTTGGTCTAGTGACAATCCATGTAAAGATTTGAACATAGTATGGACTGCATAACTTGCATATAAACTGCACAGAAAAAGGTTAAAATTCTTGGATTATTTTTATTGAGATATTTTTAACTAATTTTAACTAGTCAGTAGAGAGATTGGACAGCAGTCTGTACTCTGTAAACACTTCTTATTACAAGATTAAGAACCTTTATACCCCTTCAGAAAATCATTTGATGCCTCTTTTTGGTAAATTTTATTTTCCAGTGCTCCTTCAAACATTATCTAATTTCTATTACGTTAGAATAATTTGGATTTTAATTTCATCTAAATGAAATTATAGAGGAAGACTTCTTTGTTTCTAACTTTTTCAGTAAGCTTGTCTTCGTGTTTATCATTCTTTTTATTAGTGAATAAATATCTTATTGTACATCTGTAATACTTCTCTTGCAAGTCTGTGTAAGGGATTACTTTATTATTTGCTTCATGAATAAATATCTAAGAGTTCTCCCATGGAGTTGGATCATTTCATATTCTTAGCAAAAAAGCATGAAAATGCAAATGGCTGCACATTCTGACTGGTAATTTATTTTGTTCATCTTTTTTATTTTAGTCATCTAGTAGGTAAGAGGTTATATCTGATTATTGAAGATTTTATCATTTAGCTACTTTTCATTCACAGATCTCCCTTTATAAAGGGTCAATGTAAGTATTTTGCTCACTTTTTGCCATGTTGATCATTTTAAAACTATTGATGTGTAAGTGGTCTTTAAATGTTCTGGAAACAATGATTTGTTGGACATGTACTATGAATATTTTTCCCAGTTTTTACTTGCATATTACTTGCTTTCTGGTGTCTTTTGATAAAGACTGCAGAAATTTTAAAATTGTAAGGAATTCTAATTTGTCACACTTTTTCTAAATTCTTTTTTTTTTTTTTATTGTTATTGGAGTTCCTAGAACTCTTTTGTTTTCCCCTAGACTGTGACACTATTGTTTTCTTCTAGAAGCTTTAGTTTTCTGTCTTGGCCAAAGATCCATCTTTTTATTATTAGTATCATTGTTTTTATTAGTTGCAAGATGTAAAACACAAACCTCATAAAGGATTTGTATCTGGAATATATAAAGAATACTTACAACTCAATACAAATTCAGCACAACAAAAGTGAGCAAAAAAATTGAAGAGACATTTCAATGGAGATAGGGGTGACATAAAATATGAAAAGATCATCAATAGACATTGTTAATGAGATTGCAACACTTCTGTAAAGGTTAAGATGAATAGGTGGTGGTAAAAGATGGATGGCATTAAGTGGTGGCAAGGATGTAGACCCCTTGGGACTCTCCAGCACTGCTAGCGAGATCAATTTTGTTCTAATTTTTGTGTATGACATGAGGTGAGAATCAAGGTATATTTTCCCTCTTCAATGTCAATAATCAGCTGTTCCAGGAACATCTGTTAAAAATAACTTTATCTAAAGAATGGACTTAATTGGTTGCTCATGGTATATTTCCTTCTCGTTGATCTATCTGTCTCTATGTCAACAAAACACTGTCTTTATTACATAGCTAGTAAGTCTTAAAGTCAGATATCGCAAGTCCTTTAAATTTCATTTGTTTGTGTTTTCAAAATTGCTTTCACTATTCAAATTGTTTTGACTGTTCAATGTCCTTTTTCTTTCCATGAAAGTATTTTAAAATAGGCCTGTCAATTTCTACAAAAATTGCTTCCTGAGATTTTGATTGAAATTAATATTAATTATTTTATAATTTGGGGGATATTTGACATCTGTAATGATTAGTATGTCAACTTTGCTAAGCTGTGGCAACTTTAGATATTGCTGAGATTTGTGCATGGGATTAACATTTAAAATCCGTTGACTTTAAAAGTAAGGCTGGATCATATGGAAGCTCCATCTTTAGTAGGTTGAGGAATCCCCACACAGCTCTCCATAGTGGTTGGACCAGTTTGCATTCCCACCAGCAGTGCAGGAGAGTTCCTTTTTCTTCACATCCTCACTAACATTTTAATATGTGCCATTCTCACTGGTGTAAGATGGTATCTCATGGTAGTTTTGATTTGCATTCCCCTGATTACGAGTGATGTTTTTTCATGTGCTTGTTGGCCATTTTCATTTCCTCTTTGGAGAAGTTTCTTTTTAGTGCTTCTGCCCATTTTTCAACTGGATTATTTACTTTGTTTTTGTTGAGTTTCATCAGCTCTTTGTAGATTTTTTTTTTTAAAGATTTATTTATTTTTATATAAGAGCTGGGGTACAGGCCAGAGGAACAGGAGGGTGAAAGGATTCACCAGAGACAGAGTGGGGAGCAGAACAGGCAGACAACTGAAATACACTGCTGAGGGGAGCAGTGGGTGTGACAGGAGAGGTCTGCCACGCCATGAGGGAATCTTCCTGGCCAGCCGGGAATGGAACTGGCATTGCAAAGGCTGAAGACAGCTTCACAGCACTGCGCTCAACCTGCTGCATCACCAAGGAGGCCCTCTTTGTAGATTTTTGTGATCAATCCTTTATCATTAATGTTGTGTGCAAAAATTTTCTCTCAATTGGTGGGTTGTCTCTTTGTTTTGGTTACTGTCTCTTTTGCTGTGCAGAAGCTCTTTAATTTGATGAAGTCCCAGCTTATCTTTGCCTTCACTATCACTGCTTTGGGTGATGTATCTTTAAAGATATTACTGAGGTGTATGGTCATGTAGTGTTTCACCTTTTTTTCCTTCTATATATTTTATGGTTTCAGGTCTAATGTCTAGCTCTTTAATCCATTTTGAGTTGGTTTTTGTGCATGGTGTGAAGTGGTAGTCAAGCTTCATTCTTTTGCAATCTGCTAAAGATTGAGCTTTCATATGATCCAGCAATTCCACATCTAGGTATTTACCCAAAGGACACAGAAACATTAATTCAAAAGGGCACCTGCACCCCTTTGTTTATAGCAGTAGTATTTACAATAGCTAAGCTATGAAGACAACACAAATGCCTCAAAATAGATGACTGGATCAAGAAGATGTGGTACATATACACAATGGAATATTACTCAGCAACCAAAAAAGATAAACTCATGCAATTTGCAGCAACATGGATGGAGCTGGAAGGGATCAGGCTCAGTGAAATAAGCCAGAAAGAAAAAGAAAAATACCAGATGGTCTCACTCATAGCAGGAATTTAGAAATAAGGGACCAAAAAAAGACTAATTATAACAAAATCAAAATCAAAATCAACAACCAACAAGCAACTATACACCAGAGACACACAATGGCAGGGGTTGGGGGTGGGGAAGGAGTAGGATCAAAAGAAGGGGGGTGGGAATTGTATGGGAACTATAATCAAGATGAAAATGCATACACTGTGCAAAAATGAAAGGTGATGTAAATTATATGTATATAGGGCTTCCCTGGTGGCACAGGCGGTAAAGCACCATACTGTGAAGCTGTCTGCAGCCTCTGCAGTGCGGGTTTGATCCCTGCCGGCCTGAGAGAATCCCACATGGCAGGGCAGACCTCTCCTGTCTTGCCCTCTGCTCCCCTCAGCAGTGTATTTCTTCAGTCTGCCTGTTCTGTTCCCCATACTGTCTCCAGTGAATCCTCTCACCCTCCCATGCATCTGGCCTGTACCCTGGTTCTTGTATAAAAATAAATAAATCTTAAATATATATATGTGTATATATATAAATCTATAAATAAAGTAAGGCTGATTATTCTCTATAATATGGGTGGACTTTGTGCAGTCATTGGAGGTCTTACAGAACAAAGATTTCCCAAAAATGACTTCTGCCTCAAGTTTGTAACACAGAAATTCTGTCTGAGTTTCAAGCCTACTGGTTTACCCTTTGGATTCCAGACTAACTGGACCCTTACAATTGTGTGAACCAGTTCCTTAAAATAACTTCCAGTATCTCTCTCTCTTCATATCTATATCTGTTGATGTATCTATATCCATCTATATAATATTTTTTTTCTGAGAACGTTGATTAATACAACATAATACACTTCTTCACAATATTGTATCTATCTTCTTGTCTATAAAGATATTAAATTCATTCATTTAGGCCTTTTTTAATTTCATCAAAGTTTAGTATGAAGTATGGGGATGTTTTACATATTGTGTTATTTATAAGCATTTAAATTTATGCTTTTGTACTCAGACTTGTGTTTTTAATTTGCTTTTTAATTGTAGGTTCAATTATAACAAAGTAAAAATGATTATATGTAATGAATTTATACCCTATGGACTTACTATTTTAAATTATTAATTCTAGTAGATTGTAAATTATTTTGGAATTTCTCTGTATATTACTCATTATTAGTAAGAAGAGTTTTACTCTCCCCACTCCCCAAATTTAATCATTTTGCCTTATTCTACTCAGCATGGTTTTTTCACTTCTCTTCATGAAATTATTTAGGTCTTTAATTTTGGGGGCAATTGCAATGTTATCAATTTTGAGGTGGGAATTATGAAAATTCTTATGTGCCATGTATTTTGTATTTTAAGTCTATTGCTTAATATGTGCATGTTTAGTGTTGTTATGGATTCAAGATGAATTGATTTTTTTATCATGATACATTATTTCTTTGTTTGAAATCTGTTTTGCCTTACATTAAAAAAAGGTATTTTTTTAAAGATTCATTTATTCATACAAGAGCTGGGGTACAGGCCAGAGGTGTCGGGGTGAGAGGATTCACCAGAGACAGAGTGGGGAACAGAACAGGCAGACTGACTGACATACACTACTGAGGGGAGCAGCGGGTGAGACAGGAGAGGTCTGCTGCGCCATGTGGGTTTCTCTCTGGCCGGCCAGGGATCAAACTCGTGCTGCAGAGGCTGCGGATTGCTTCACAGTGCAGTGCTTAACCCCTGTGCCACCCGGGAGGCCCACTACATGTATTTTTTAAAATTAAGAATTTGCATTGTTTTCCCCCATACCTTTACTTTCAATGTATCTGTACCTTTTTTATATCTGTTTTTAATTGACATATAACATTAGTTTAAGCCATACATCATGATTTAATATTTAAATGCATTGCAATGCATTGTAATATGATCATCATAAGTCTAGTTAATATCTCTGACCATACATGGTTGCAAAAGTAGTGAACATGCTTCTTTCTAATTCAAGAATGATGGTTGTACATAGTATATACTGGAATCTTGTTTTAAAAAATCTAGTTTGATAACATTCTGCTTTTAAATGAAGTCTTTAGTCCATTCATCTTAGGACCTTTTGTAGCAAAGAGTCTAGGTGAGACTTAGATTTTGCTATTCTAATATGCACCCCACATATTTGAATCTGGAACTGAGTAATGTATAGAGAGACAAAGGGAATGGAAATATATTGCTGCTATGAAACTGTAGAAATGTCATTGTTCTGGTGTAAGTACATATAGAGCCAACTTCCAAATTTAGCAAGCTCCTTCCTGATCCATTGGCCTTGGGATCTGGGCAGGAGCAGTGTAGTTCTGGAGCCAATAGCTTCTTAATTCAACAGCTGTCACAAAGAGTGCCTTCTTGGCAGCTAAGTCTGACATTGCAAGTTATCCTTGATGGTTCATTTTATATTCTATATCTTGAATTCTTCTAAAGAATCTATAACCATTTACAACTTTCTTAAAATAGAATGGATTCTATTCCATTTAGCAAAATCCTGACACTACAGACAGTTTTGGATTTCTTTTCTTTTTTACACAACCATTAGTCATTAAATAATTCTAACAAAATTATGCTTAACTGAATATGTTGGAGACACTGGTCTTCATCAAATATTGGCATGGCAGGAAAAAAAGTGAAAATAAAGATGAAAAATGGTGGCAATGATGTGAATTAATCACATTGCTTTATATATCAAAAAATTGTATGGCATTCTATGTCAAAAGTATAAAAAGTAAGAACAATTAATAAAAGAAAAATTAGGAAAGCTAAATTCTTTCTTCTGTTTTTATCAATTGATGAATCAGTCCTCTCTATTGTATGTATAAAATAGCTACTGGAGGCTGAGAAATTAAATAGAACTCTTTGCCTGCTAAATTGATATATAAAAGAAAAAAGGGAGGGGGGTTAAATGTAAAGGCACTCAAATGCAGTCCGAAACCAGATAAACCTGAAGCCTGGACCTGCTGAGCAATTCTCCTGGGGGATTGACATTTTCTTTATGCAGCATCACTCTGTAAACACCAGACCTGCGCTATGGCTAGTTTTTATTGATCACTTGCTCTGTGGGAACCAAATCAGTAAGGGATACTTAAGTTGCTAGAAATTTGTGGGAACTTGGGAAACTATTGCATTTCTGTGTTTTCTCTTGCTTTATATACAATTCTTAATAAGTTGTCCTATCATTTGCTGTGAACTGTATAACGTGGTCTCTTTTCCATTCATATTTTCGTTTCATTGTATCAAGCCAGCAGATGGGTATATTTCAAATGGGCAAACTCTTAAAGTTCTGTCTAGTTGTAAAGTAAGAAATTTGAATTTACTATTTCTTAAAAGTTATCAATTTTCTGTATCGTCATGTTTTCTGTATTATCAACTTCCATTAAATGTCAGCATATGATTTGCATTTTATATTTTCTTAGAATAAATTTTTTAATAAATTTTATTTTTATATTCCCCATATAATTGCAACACCCTTATTTTGACCCCAATCCTTCCCCTCCCCGCCCCCCACCCTCCATAGAGTGTCTCTGGTTCATAGTTTTTTGTTGATTTTGATTTTCACTTTCTTATAGTTATTCATTTTCCTGATCCCTTATTTAAGTTTTCTAGATTCCTGCTATGAGTGAGACCATCTGGTATTTTTCTTTTTCTTTCTGGCTTATTTCGCTGAGCATGATCCCTTCCAGCTCCATCCATGTTGCTGCAAATTGCATGTGTTCATCTTTTTTGAATGCTGAGTAATATTCCATGGTGTGTATGTACCACATCTTCTTGATACAGTCATCTATTTTTGGGCATTTGGGCTGTTTCCAAAGCTTAGTTATTGTAAATAGTGCTGCTGTAAACATAGGGGTACAGGTGCTCTTTGGAATTGATGTTTCTGTGTCCTTTGGGTAAATACCTAGGAGTGGAATCGCTGGATCATATGGAAGCTCTATGTTTAGTAGGTCCAGAAATCTCCACACAGCTCTCCATAGTGGTTGGACCAGTTTTCACTCCCACCAACAGTGCAGGAGAGTTCCTTTTTCTCCACATTCTCGCCAACATTTGTTGTTGCTAGTTTTTTTAATATGTGCCATTCTCACTGGTGTAAGATGGTATCTCATGGTAGTTTTGATTTGCATTTCCCTGATTACAAATTTTTTTAAAGAATTATTTATTTATGCATACAAGAACTGAGGTATAGGCCAGAGGTGTGGGGGGTGAGAGGATTCACCAGAAACAGAGTGGGGAACAGAACAGGCAGATTGACCGAAATACACTGCTGAGGGGAGCAGCAGGTGAGTCAGGAGAGGTCTGCTGCTCCATGTGGGTAGCTCCCTGACTGGGGATCAAATTTGTGCAGCAGTGGCTGTGGATCGCTTCATAGGTTGTATTTTAACCCCTTGCGTCACCAAGGAGGCTCTTAGAATAAATTTGTACTCAGCCCAAATCACGTTTCATTGGGGTAATTAACATTTATTATTATCTTAGTGTTCTATATTTTTTTCAGTTATAACTGGACATTGTATTATGCATTAGAGATTGTTTTTCCTTTATCATGCAGGTTTTTTATATTGTTACACTTTTTAAAAAGGCTTAACCATCAAAAACCTAGTACTCTATGAGCTGATACCAGAGTTTGTATGGTTTTTTATTAAGGGCACCTCTTTAAAATTGCAGATTTATTTTCTTTTCTTTTAGGTTTTGCGTGGCATTGAAAATGGATACCCAGCAATTGATTTTGCCCGGAGAATTGAACTAGTAATATCTGGACTTTAGATTTTCTTTGATTTCCCAGATACTATGTGCTGAACACTTGCATCCTCCCTCTGCCCCCACTCATATGCTGAAACCTTATGCCCAATGTGATTGTATAAAGAGATGCACATTTGGGAGCTGATTAGGTCATGATAGTGGAGCCTTGTAAGTGGGGTTTCTTATAAAAAAAGTGACCCCTACAGATTTCCCTAATCCATTTCTCTTCTTTTTCCTTAATCAGTTTACATTTTGTATTGTTCTTTTTAATAACCATTATTTATCATTTCTGTTGATTCTTGGTTACATAACAGAACATTGCTAATTTCTATTCTTAAGAAAAGATTGTATAGCATAGGAGACCTTGTTCTTATAGGTGCAAAACTACATAGCCTGGAATTCTATTAAGGTGGCAAGTTATTAATAACATGTTTTATTTCTTATATAGTTATTTGGCTTTAGTCGTTCATAGCTTTGGTTTGGGCAAGGGATTCATTTTCTGAAAACACAGAATTCTATATTTCACTATAATTATAAACATTATCTTATAAAATTCTCTATGTTGTTATAGCCTCATTCTCATTTCTAATTTTGTTTACATTTTTACTATATGTCCTAGAAATTGGTTTGTTTTTGGTTTTTGAAAATTAACTCTAGCTTTTATTTACATATATTGTTTTTAGTACCTTCTCGCTAGCTTTTCAGTTTATACTCCTTTAATTTATTTTTTATTTTCTTTGTTATTATTATGATTGTTATTGCTTTGTAACCCCTTCAAAGAATGTTTGAAACATTTTCCTATTATTTTAGATTATTAGAGAAGTGTAGAGGTTAGAAGAAAGGGAGTATTTTTCTATGGATGTTTCCAGGGAGATGACCCTTCATCACGTCCTTTGTTTAGTAACTATTTAAATGGTTTTTCCCAGAATGTTTGCATCCTAGTCCTATAAAAAGTTTCCTCTTATGTATCTATGATGAGGTAAAAATCACATGATTTCACTAAGAGATCTGTTTGGGGATAGATAGCTATAACATAAAATTACTGATGAATGCATTAGATGTATTGAATCCCTGAATCCAGAAGATACAATAATGAATCCAAATCTTGTAGTAGGATCCATCCTGAATCTTTATTTTAGTACATTTCCCCAAGTCATTCTGATACATAGTCAGATCTCTTTCCCAATGCCCTGAAACAGAAAATTGCATTTTTTTGTAATTTGTAGACATTTATATGGGATAAATGGAGTTCAACTATTTCCGAACCATATTCAAAATAGAGTCCTAAAAAAAGTTTAATTCCCTAATCAAAGGTATGAAGGTTCAGATTTTTGCTTAGTTATGTTACTTGGTATTATTTGTCTAGTCATGGAAAGAAAATATCTGCTCTGAATATGTTCATTTAATTTCCAAATACAATGAATTGTAAATTTGTCAAGAGATTTTTTTGGTATAGTTGATGAATTTTTCTTTTCAAGTCCCATTTTAAAAAAGATTTTTGTGCCTCCCCTGGTGGCGCAGTGGTTGAGCACTGGGCTACAAAGCTGCCCGCAGCCTCTGCAGCGCTGGTTCGATCCCAGGCCGCTGGGCGAGGGTCCCACATCGCGTGCAGACCTCACCTGCCATGCCCACTGTTCCCCTCAGCGATGTACTTTGTCAGTCTGCCTGTTCTGTTCCCCGCTCTGGCTCTGGTGAATTCTCTCACCCTCCCGTGCTTCTGACTATATCCAGTGCTTGTAGAAATAAATAAATAAATCTTTAAAAAAAAATAAAAATGATTTTGACTGTGTTAGCAATGTGAAAGTTGCAACTACAGAAGTATAGTTTAGAATGATGTTTGTGGAAGGCATTAATTTTCTGCCACACTCTTAATAATCCATGCCTATTTTCAGTGGTCAATTTTTCCATGTGGGAGTCCTACAGTAGTGATGTACTTTTACTCAAGGAATAGGTGGCACTTCGTGTTGATCACTCTAATGAGGTTTGGCACAATGGCGATCAGCCCTTGCTCCTGTGGGCAGACATAGGCCTGCTGATTAAATGTCCTTCAGAGGCGCGCTGTAAACTGAACCACGCATCTGTGTTATCGATCATGCAGCTCTTATTCTCATACACTAGTTTTGTGATACTGGGGCAGTCAAATACACTTTGTACTTTACAGTTTCCTTATTTCAATATCATAGAAATGGAAGAAAATAGGTCTATTGCATCACATAGATTATTTGAAATTACATCAACATCTTAAAATCCAAGCAAAAACACTCATGTTCTACAATATTTACAGCACCATTATTTATAATAAGTAGGCTATAGAAGCATTCTAAATCTCCTTCAATGAATAAAAGGATAAAAAAGATGTGGTGGAACATACATAGCATGGACATTACACAGTCATGAGAAAGGATGAAATGTAGCCATTTCCAAGAAAATGGAAGGAATTTGAAGAAATTATATGAATGGAACAAAACAAATCTGAATAAATGCAAATATTAGCCAAAAAGATAATGTTAGTACTTTCAGATTTCCTGGACATCCACAAAAATGAGGGTTTGGAGATTATTAGAGACGGGAGGGGAAGGTACACAGGGGTAGTGGTAGGGGGAGAAAAGAGTATTAAAAATAAAAATATAAAAGGAATGGAGGAGGAACAAGTTTCAAAGTGGTATATAGGATGATGATGAGAAAAATTAAAAACTGTAGCCAGTCACAATGACCAATTTTACATTATTCCATTTTTATGAAATGTCCAGAGAAGGCAAATCCATAAAGACATTATCAAGTGCTAAGCTTTTGCTTTTCATACTTTTTACAGTTGCATTATTTTAATTTGTGTAACATGAAACTCCAAAGATGTGATAGTTAATATCTGGTAGAAGAGGGACAATAGCAATATGAAAACTGAAGGCAATCAAGGCCCTTCATAGGGCTCTTGAGTCAGCCACATGTCTGGCCACAGATGTCATGGACATGTGTCTGTGTCTGATGAGCTGGCTTCTTTTGATAACCTTACCTAAGAGAATAATTAGTCCCTTGCTCACAAGGTAGAAGCTTCCTATTATCTACTTGATCTTGGCCCTGTCAATCCAAAGCAGTGTGCAATATTTCAAAGGAGCAATGGGAGAAAATGGTGGAGAAATTATCTGTTGGTGAGGATGGAGGCAGAGTTTGGGAACCTGTATTTGACCTCACAGTTAGGAGCTGCAAATCTGTGTTCAGAAGTGGTGACTTGACCTGCTCACGGTAGCAACCCTGTGGTGGTCTGTAGCAACCCTGTGGTGGTCTGATTTGTGTCTGGTCCAAACTGCTGGGACTTACATTTGGGGCTTTGTAGAGCTCCTCTGAACCTCTGCTTTCCTTCAATTATTTGTTAAATATCATCAAAATGGATTTGCAACTCTACAGCAAAGAGCTCTAAGTTTGAACATTCCCTCTCACACTTGCTAACCACATTCCAGACATTTTGCTTTTCTTTTCTTTTTTTTCCAGAAAGACCATTGTGTTCTCACCATAAGTCTCTTCATTATATATTCTTTGTACCTCACACACAGATGCTCTCAGAGTGGGCTCCTCTCTGCTGTAACATTACTCTTTCAAAGAGGCCATCTTCATCACCTCATCACCCCCATTTTCTCCTATCCTGTGGTGTAAACTTTTGCTATTTTGTTTAGCTTGTATGGTTTATTATGTATTTTCATGTCTTCCTTACAAAGTACTGGCAGATCCATTTTTGTTTTGGTTACTAAAGTCTCCTCAGAATCTGGAAGAGAGCCTGGCAAATAGTAAAGTTTCACTCTCTATGAATCAGAATGAATGGAGTAACCCTAATGTGTTGTTTCATTTACAAGAGCATTTTTAGGACAGGACTGAGAATCATAGATTTGTATTTGTGCTAATAAGAAAAAGAACTGAGAAACCAAAGGATAATTGAGGTAGAGGTAGAAATATAGGGAAAATCCCTGCCATTTAGTGAAGAAGAAGGAAGGCTTATGGGAAAGCAAAAGGAAGAGAGAAAAACCTCTGTGATGTGGTCCCACCATTGTTGGGAGTCAGTTACCTTAAGAATTGATACTGCACTGATTGAAAAATTCAAAGCCATTCTTCAGGGTAATTTCTTATAAGCAGAACTAATTGTTCAGGATTTGTGTTCTACAGTTCATTCCTATGCCACATGATAAAGCACTAGCAATGCTGGAGAGAAGATGTGTCTCTGTAAGCTTCAATATGTAATAGAACACTACTTAATTTCTAATGCTGACAAACTTGCAAATTATACCTTTTTAATCACTTTTCTAATTAGTGAGCAGACATCTTGATGCGCTATGATCATTCAGATTTTAATTGTCAGACAGTGCTGTCTATGGTTACTCCATATGTTCCTACCAAAAAAAAAAAAAATGAACAATTATGCCAAGATAGCAACTCTAGTTGTGATGATCGTAGCTAATTGGGTAACTGGGCATGATTCAGTTCTATTGCTTAGCCAGTCAAAACATAATTATGATCACATTTTCTGCTATCCCATGAGCATATTTATTTCTCTCCTCGCCAAAAAATATTCTAGTGTGTAATATAAATAATGTTTCTCTATCAAGAGGAAGTATACATTACATTTTAATTTATTTAAATGATTATAACATGCTAAGTGAATATGTACATATACTGACATACATAAATAAATGTATACAATGTCATAATAATAACAACTTGTATTTATTAACCACAGGATGATATTGCCTTGGTAGTAGTAAAAAATAGGGGCTTTGTTTTAGCCTGACTCAACTTTCAACTCAAATTCCAATGCTGACTATGACTTGAGGAATTCCTCAAATGCTCTCAATTTAAAATCTTCATCTGTATGAAGCCAGCAAATAAATTAAAATCACAAAACCAATCCATAATAATACTTATTGCATGGGCCTCCCCGGTGGCGCAGCGGTTGAGCGCTGGGTTGCGAAGCTGCCCGCAGACTCTGCAGCGCCGGTTCGATCCCTGGCTGCTCCCCGGCCACGGGAGGAGGGTCCCACATGGCGCGCAGACCTCTCCTGCCGCCCGCTGCTCCCCTCAGCAGTGTACTTCGGTCCTTCTGCCTGCTCTGCTCCCCGCCCTGGCTCTGGTGAATTCTCTCACCCTCCCGCGCTTCTGACTGTACCCAGTGCTTGTATAAATGAATAAATAAATCTTTAAAAAAATAATAATACTTATTGCAAAGGGTTGTCACATTCTTTAGAAAGAAATGTGACATGTGAAACACCAGCATAGTGGTTCGGGTGCACTCTGTGCTTCAGTCGACATTTCTTCCTATGTTAGAAGACTATGCACAAACCAGAATCACTTTCCCTTGCTAGTTCCTCCATTTTGCTATTTGAATCAGGGAGGGTCACTGGGGGAGAGGAAAGGAATCTCCCCACCCCCTCCTGCCCTGAATATGCACTGGACTGGGTGTGATTGTCCATCTCAGGCATGAAGTAAGAGTTGCTAGTTCCCTCTTTCCAGGAAACCATCACAGTATCGCTTCCAATGCTCTGATTTATCTCTGTCGTTTTAAGTGTTTATGTGTTTCCCTCTGGGCTGATTCTCAAATGTGATGTTTAAAAAGAAGAAGCCATCCTGGCTGGTGTACCTTCTTCTTAATATTATTTATTGGATGTAATTATCTGTGTCTAAAATATCAGTAAGTTGAGATCCTTCCTTCCCTTACTCCCTCTTTTACAGTTATACAGTTCATAAAAAAATCTATACTTGAAATGTTATCAATAGAATTACATACTTAATAGCCAAGAAAGGTAAGAAGTAAAAGGTAAATTTTTTAGACTTCACCAAAATGTCTCAGAAAGAATATTCTGAAACATTCTTAAGTGACAAATTACTCAACAGAATATTTGAGATAGTAGACATATATTTTTAAGAATCTCTTCTCTTTTTTTCTCTCTCTCCACCCCCAACCCCTTTCCTCTTTGGCTCACTTTCTCTCCTTCCAATTCTCTCTCTCTTTCTCTCTCTCTCTCTCTCTCTCTCGTACATACATGCATGGACACAGCTGAGCTTTCTGTACTTATGTCTAATAGCAAATGTACCATGATAAAGAGATATAGTTCAGAAATATATTTTTGCTTCATTTTAAATAGAAAGCAAAATACAGGAGGAAACTCTAAGATTGAGGGGTATGAAAACATCCTTCCCTGAGGAAATAATCTCATGGTTTAAGCTTAATTTATGGCAGGAATTAGATGTGTTGGCTCACTCTTCTGGTGCCTTTGAGGTATAGTGCAATGTGCTGGCCTTGGCAGATGAGTCAGAAGCCAGGAATTCACATGGAACTTGCTTCTGAGAGGGGGAAAAAAGTCTCTCTTTAATGGGTGTTTTGGAAGGGTGCCCTGAGTTATAACCTTGGTAGATATTGGAGTTGGGATCATTAGCCACCCAAGATAAACACAGTCCATGGGAGTTAGTGTTCTCTCCATGTGAAGGTCACACATGGGACTAGTTGCTTACAATAGCTGCAGTTCAACACGAGCAAAGTTAAATAGTGATGAGTCAACTATGTAAGCCTCTTCCTCTAAAAAAACAAGGGCAAATAACAGCCATTTCCAAATTGGAAAATTACTCAGAAATATACATTTATACAATTCAAAGAAACTTCCTATGAATGATTTAGAATGATTATTAGACAGAATGATAGGATGAGATTTCCAAGTCTACTCCTTAATAGCTGAATTATTTGCTTAATAAATTATTTAACCTCACTATTTAAGTGTCTTTGCTTTTAAAATAAGGATAGAAACATTTGCCTGGCCTACATTTCAGTGTTTTCATGAAGATTACAATAGCTGGAAAGAATACTGGGGGAAGCACTTGGTACATTCTCCAGTAATCAAATTATATGTCAACTTTATTAATATGCATACTTGTAAAGCATTTATTATTAGGCATAACACAAGAGTTTATTGATTATTACCTGATATAAATGAACTTGATGGTAGCTAATGAAGCTACAGGTTTTTAGACAACTTTTTGAATAATCAGTGTCCATTCATAGTGTGCAATCCAATGGGTTATGACAGGTGTATCTACTTGTGAAAGCACTCTCCCAAGCAAGATAAAGACGGTTTCCATTACCCTTATAATCTCCTTCATGCCTCTTAGCAGTAACACTATAGATTTGTTTCTATAGATATAGATATCTTAGAGGAAGAGAACTAGAAGAGAGGTCCCCAGTTTATCTGTACAAATGCTGCCCCAAAATATGATCGGTATTTGAGCTCTACATGTGCAGAACATTTTATAAGAAGCTCACCTAAAAGAAAAAGAATTGAATTGAAATTTCATTGTTTAGGGATTCAAAATGGATATGTAGTGGTAGGAGGGATGAAGGGACACCATGTGGTTTGTGTCCAGCCTGGGTGATGGCAATGTTGACCACCCCAGGCCTGAGTCTTGGGGGGCAGGGCTGCTCTACCAGATTTAAGCCAGAGAAGATTTCTGTTCTAAACCAGTTGTTCTCAAACCAGGATGCACGTTATAACCATCTGGAGGACTTAAAATAAATCCTGACATAAGGTTCCCATATTCAGAAAGTCTAATGTGTGATGTAGTTGTTGGCATTAAAATCTTCTCGGGTCCTTTAATGTCCCATTGAGGTTGAGCACTGCTCTCTAGATCCTATCTGTAGCTCACAAAAGCAAATTTTAGTTATTTCATCAACATTATCTGGAAAAATCTTAGCTTCATCTTATGATTTTCTTTAGAGTAGTGACAAGTTTATCACATTTATTACAATTAATTTCCACATTGAATTACATCTTTTGTTGACATTTCAAACTCTTTATTTTTACTTTTCATGTGGGAGAAACATCCACTGAAGCATAACCATTTGACTGCATTTCATAGTTGTGCTCTTTCTGAGAGTTGGGCTCCTATTAATTTTCATGGGACATCAGGGTCACATACTGAATTGGCTATTTTCTGGTAATGCTCAATGTTACGTGCTTAGTATGTGGTGTTGCTGTGGGCTTCTGAGCTCCTTCTCAATCAGTGCTTAACGTTTGCCTTATTTGTATTTGCAGGATGCAGCTAAAGTGTCACAATTTTTGAAATATATTAATAGTAGTAATAGTGGATTATCATATTCTACATCCTAGCAAAAGGATATTTTTTTTTAAAGATTATTTATTTATGCTTACAAAAGCTGGTGTACAGGCCAGAGATGCAAGGTGTGAGAAGATTCATCAGAGACAGAGTTGGGAATAGAACAGGGTGACTGAAATACACTGCTGAGGGGAGCAGTGGGTGAGACAGAAGGGGTCTTCCTTATCATGTGGGTTGCTCCCTGGCCGGTCGGGGATCGAACTCATGCTGCAGAGGCTGCGGATTGCTTCATAGTGCGGTGCTTAACCCCTTGCACCACCAGGGAGGCCCCCAAAAGGATAATTTTTAAAAATGTCACTACTTTTGATTGCACCTACCTCTTCTGTGGCTGGATAATTTGCAAGTGACTGCCCAGAATAACTTCAAGTCTGATCTATTAGATGGTATTAAAGTGGAACACTGTACTTTTCAATCCATTGGTGTAGCTTCTCAAGGGAAAATAAAATACTGCAGTAAAAATGACTGTTATATTTCTGTTTCTTAATCTGTTACTTGCCTTCAGCGCTGTCATCTAGATTCTAATTAGGTCTTTGTGCCGGGTTCTGATCCTTGGAGACAGATTGTTTTATTTTTCTTTGGCCTGTTAACATCACCAAGTAGGCATGAAGGATGATTCTGCCCTCTTTCTCTCAGACCTACTTTTGTTTCACATCTTTGGAAAATAATATGTTTACTTTGGTCATTTATAATCTACTGGTACTGCTGGTAGTTATGCCCCTTGAGATGATTGTATTATTGAGACAGGTGTGGTTCACTCCAGTTTCCTACTGTATCCTGTTAATATTAAAAATTATTCTTTTAAAAAGGGGAAAACAATTTATCTGTGGTTTTCAAAGAATGGGATCATAATACAGAAAAAAGTACGGTAACAAAGTAGTTTGTGTCTCTGTTTGACAACATGAAATTATCCACTGAGGCAGAGTCTCATACAACCATAAATTGTGTTCTCAGAAGCTATGATATGTGAATGTAACAATATTGACTATTTCTAGTTCAAACCACTTACTTGGTTTTCAATAGTGACTAAGGAACTATTTACATAATTTTATACAACTGTACTAAATATAACAATGTCTAAGGTAGTGGGAATAATACTGGACAGTTCAACTTTCATACACTGTCATCACAAAGAAAACCTATATATTTGTAACAAATGTTTTTAAGTTATTTTTTTGTAAACCATTAAATAACATTGTTTCATATGAAAAAGCTGGGTTTATATCACCTACTTACCTTCTCTTACCACTACCACCAATACGAAAGTGGAATAAAGGAAGTTGTTATTATACCCAAACTATTTTATGACACTTTGCATCATAGAAGATAAGACATGCTGAGACTAGGCTTTCACTAATAATATTCATCGATACTTGTTTTTAGAAATTACACATGTTCCTTGATGAATAATCATTTTACTAGATTTCTGAGATTATCACTTGCCATGTTTGCTTTAGCCTACACTTCTCTGGATAAACTCCATTAATATCAAGCAACATAAAAATGGCAGTTGTAATTAAAGTTTATTTTGCATACAACCTAGAGTAGTGGGTCAGAAGAGGCATTGTAGTAACCTATCTTTTCTGCCTCTAGAACTCCTAGTCCAAACATTTTGTCACTGTCAATACAGAGTATTGTTTTCCAAAGACAAGGCCAAGGAAAAACATTATTAGGTATACTTTCTCTGTTTTGTTTCTTCCTGCTTATTTTTTTTCTTCCTGAGTTATTTGAGGACCCTATTGCAAATTATTTTTATAAGCTTCCATCTTTCAAAACATGTAATCCCTGTGCTGTCAAATTTTCCAAACCTGGGGCAATAATTTTTACAGTCTCCAGAAATTTCTGAAAAATTATTCCTGAAACAAAGATCATTTTAGAGTCAATACTTTGTTAGAGAACTTTGAAAATAAAAGTGATCTACTTCCCTCAACTACTTGTGCCTTTTTCATAGTGCACAAAATTGTCCTCACAACATTAAAATCTTAAAAATATAGACTATAGCCTCTTCAAAATCTAGTAAATTGGACAGAGCTTATGTAGAGGTCATAATAAAATTACAGTGACTCAATATGAATTTGGATAATTTTTAAACACTAATTAACTAGTTCAATTTATTTTGGGCCAAAAAAAATTCAAATAAGTTGATTGAATGGTGTTTCTTCTTGAGGACCGGAATCTTGTGAGTCACAGGTATTACAGTCTCTCCTTCTAGAATGTTAAATACATCGCTATTCTATATTAGAATAAAATGCTTCCAGTTTATCCATTTGTTTCTATAATTTGAGTCAGAGCAAGGAACATTTCTGTTAAGAGAACTGCCAGTTTGCTCCCACATACTTCAAAAAATGACACAACTAGCATTTAATTACAGAAAGTTCCAGTGAAAAGAAGTTGCATGGACTGTATCTTCCAGGGTAGGAAATACTCTTGGTCCCTAATTCTTTCTTACACTTAGAACTAAAACAATATGTCTTGCACAGAAAATAATTAAAATTTTAGGACAGAAAAGTCAGGCAGATGTATTCATTCAGTTTGATATAAAACAGAAATAATAACTTGCTGACTCATGCACCTAACCCAACAATAATTACAAATTTCTGACTATTGAGGTTGGCAATAATCTAACAAAACTTTTTTCATTAGTTCAAATTATTTGCATTATGCTCTCTCCCAAGAAAATGCTGTTGCATCGTGAAAGTAATGAAAATAGCAGAATATTGGCTATAATTAGAAATAATGATGTTCCCATTTAGTTATATAAATTTTTAGTTTAATTAGCTAGGAGCTAAATGATAAAGTATATCAGGAAAATGATACTGATGAAACAATGGTCACAGCAGCACACAGCTTAGGCAGTCTCTGAGGTTACCCCCCTTCAGGTAGTACATTTCCCAAGACTGGACATTTTATTTATTTATTTTTAAAAATTAATTAATTTATTTTTTAAAATAAATTTTATTTTTATATTCCCCATACAATTGCAACCCTCTTATTTTGACCCCAATCCCTCCCCTCCCCACCCCCCCCCCATAGAGTATCTCTGGTTCATAGTTTTTTGTTGATTTTGATTTTCACTTTCTTATAGTTATTCATTTTCCTGATCCCTTATTTAAATTTTCTAGATTCCTGCTATGAGTGAGACCATCAGGTATTTTTCTTTTTCTTTCTGGCTTATTTCGTTGAGCATGATCCCTTCCAGCGCCATCCATGTTGCTGCAAATTGCATATGTTTATATTTTTTGAATGCTGAGTAATATTCCATGGTGTATATGTACCACATCTTCTTGATCCATTCATCTTTTTTTGGGCATTTGGGCTGTTTCCAAAGCTTAGCTATTATAAACAGTGCTGCTGTAAACATAGGGGTGCAGGTGCTCTTTGGAATTGATGTTTCTGTGTCTTTGGGTAAATACCTAGGAGTGGAATTGCTGGATCATATGGAAGCTCTATGTTTAGTAGGTCCAGAAATCTCCACAGAGCTCTCCATAGTGGCTGGACCAGTTTGCACTCCCACCAGCAGTGCAGGAGAGTTCCTTTTTCTCCACAACCTCGCCAACATTTGTTGTTGCTAGTTTTTTTAATATGTGCCATTCTCACTGGTGTAAGAGATGGTATCTCATGGTAGTTTTGATTTGCATTTCCCTGATTACAAGTGATGTTGAACATTTTTTCATATGCCTGTTGGCCATTTGCATTTCCTCTTCAGAGAAGTTTCTTTTTAGCTCTTCTGCCCATTTTTTGACAGGATTATTTTCTTGTTGTTGAGTCTCGTCAGCTCTTTGCAGATTTTTGTGATCAGTCCTTTATCATTAGTGTTGTGTGCAAAAATGTTCTCCCAGTTGGTGGGGTTTCTCTTTGTTTTTGTTATTGTCTCTTGCTGTGCAGAAGCTCTTTAATTTGATGTAGTCCCAGCTGTTTATCTTTGCCTTCACTATCACTGCTTTGGGTGATGTAAGACTGGACATTTTAATAGTAGTATAAAGCTGGGCATCTCCCTACCACTAACCAGATAATCACTAATAATGAAATATTGATATTGCAATACAGCAAATCCAGTATTACTCTCTGGGCATTTTGACTTGGTGAACTGCACTACCTGCTTTTGCATCACCTCTCTCGTTTTTTTTCCTGAAGAATAAATGGGCTGTAAAGCCAAAGAGCTGAGAATATTTTTGTGATTCTTCCACCTGATAATAATGATAACTTAAAGTAGTACTTACTGAGAATCTATACGGTCCGAGTCACCCTGCTAGATTCTTTAAATATACTGTCACATTCAACCCTCAAAATATTCCCCATGCTCCCCATTCCACTGAACAGCACCTGCCACTAAGTAGAAACTCAAACATTAAGTAGAGAGTATAAACCTGTGAAGGTGACATTAAGATCCCTGCCCTATAGAGGAGGATGATGAGGCTAAGAAAAGCACACACCTTGCTCAGTTTTGTACTCTCAGCAAGAAGCAGAGGCAAGATTTAATGACAGATCTAACTGATTCACAATAAAATTCCTACTTTGATCCTGCAAGCACACAGCTTCACCTCAAATCTCTGAGACTAAGTATTAGGAAAATAGCAAGTAATTTCTAAGGCCCTTTCCAAATTAAATGTAGTTATATTTAGAAATCCAACCCATAAGCAGGGAAGTTCTATCTATTTCTTTGCATCTTATATCCCTTTTAACAATGTCTTGTAGTTTTCATTGCACAGGTCTTTCACCTCTTTGGTTACTCCTAGATATTTGATTCTTTTTGATGTAATTGTGGATGGGATTGTTTTTTTAATGTCTTCATCTTCTATATGGTAGATATACACACAATGGAATGTTACTCACTTACAAAAAAAGATAAACCCTTGCCATTTGCAACGACATGGATTAAATGGCAGAGGGGGCTATGCTAAGTGAAAAAAGTCTGGAGAAAGTTAAATACTGGGTGGTGTTACTTACATGTGAAGTATAAAGAAAGAAAACTAAAATTCAGATAAAACCAGATCAATAACAAACCCTAAGAATCTGACTGTAGAATTAGTCTACTAGAGGCTCAGGAGTGGGGGGGTGTGGGGAGACAAAGTGGGGAGGGGCACAATGGACTGAGGTCAGGACTATGGGTGCCTTGATGGTGGGTGTGGTCTGGTAACATAGACCAAAAAGGTGTGAGCTTATACCTCTGTATCATATATAGTGTTGTAAACCAATGTTCCCTCAATTAAAAAAAGAGAAAAATATATCGATGACAACCTTTTGAAAAATTAATGTCAGACATAGAGATAAGGATGTGGAAACTGGGAGCTGATACGCTTTTTCCACCTTGAAAAAGTTGGTAGTTTTGCTGTGTTTGAAGCTGAATGTAAAAAGTGAAACTCAGGACTTTTCACCTTTAGCTAAGGACTCCTTATCTGCAGTTCTGGTATCCAAATGGCTCTGAAAACTAAGACTTCTTAAACTTATTTGGCTGTAAAATCTGGCCTAATTTGAACTTATTTGGCTGCAAATGCTAACCTGAATGGATGTGAGACCATTTCCAGGCTTTATATATCCCACGTGTGAATATCTGTTTGCTTTGCTGCCGAAATATAAATGTATTTGGCCATGAGGTGCTGCATCGCCCCTTGGGCTGGGGGTGGAGCCGTCAGAATTTTTGCTATGCAGACCTTTGTAAATCTATAAAGATCTGAATTGTAAAATCTGCCTGGCAAAAGGGTTTTGGAATAAAGGACTTTGGGTTTGCTCATGCTTCTGTGATGAAAACTTTAGGTTGTTTATTGGCAGAAGAGAAAGCTAGAGACAAAATTTAAAATTTAGTGCTGAGGTCAAATTATCAAGGCATCCACTAGAGAAGTGGGTTTTCTTATTTGTAAAAAAAAAGAGGAGGAACCAGAAATCATAAAAATAATCCAGACAGAAATACTACTAATCAAAACATTATGACCTTTATGATATAATCTGGTGTTTTAGAGGAATGAAAATACAAGGGAGTGTCCCTAGGAGGACAAGATCATTCTAGCAATTTCTAAAACCTTAAAACTAAAGTAATCCCAGATCATTCAATACACACACCAGCTATTCTATTTCTAACTTTTACCTTTATTTCCCCCATCCCTGTCCTACTTTTAGAACAATCAGAGCATTTCGAGGTAACATAATTAAGGAGAGAAGGGGGAAAATACAAACTTCTACCTGTATTCTATTTCCTAGTTTTAATAGTTTTTTTTTTTCCCCACTGAAAGCATCCTATTAAGTATTCCCATAAAACAAGAAAAGAAGGAAGGAGAGGGGCAAAGAGTTCCATTTAACAGATGGTGAAACTTGGAGTCTGAGAGATGGACGCCTCATTGTCACATAACTGTTTAGTGACAGCTGAGGGGTTAGAATCTACAATCCAGTTGCTTAGCTAAGTGTGAATTTTCCATTATATGTCAATGACTCTGCAATTGAACTTGCATCCTTTGATTAGGGCTAACCTAAGATATTTCTCTTTTTAAATAGGTGTTATATAAAAATCAGCATTCCGCAAATATCATGGCCACAAATAACAAATAACAGAAAAAGTATATAAAATGATAGGGCAGTATGACTCATAAGATTTCCTGATTGTTTCCCAAAATGTTTTTCCTAGTCTATACAAGACACAGCATAAAGTTCCTAAAATGGCACTGTTAAGATTTCTCAACGTATATCTTCCTTGAGAATCTGGAGACTGGCCAAGCATTCATTTCGATACTTCTGGAACTAATGCTGTACTTTTCAAAGTGGGTCACAGCTTGCTCTTGAGATGTCTTAAATACACTGTGGGCTTTGACTAGCATGAGTGGAGCTAGTTCTTGTACACCAACTGACTTTAGTGATCCCTTGCTAGATTCATGCGGGGATTAACACAGCAGTCAGACTCCTAGACCATTATGTATCTATGCTTCAGGATCTCTAATATTTAATTCCTTTTAATCTTCATTTATAAATTGTAGTCTCCTTCCTCATTCGTTTTTACAATGCAGAAATGCAGCAATTTCTGTATCTTTTAGATTAAGCTATGCTTTGACAGAATTGTGTTCTCTCTCAATTCAAGTCCTCCAAGGGAAATGATATTGGAGATGGAGCCTTTGGGAAGCAATTAGGTCTTGATAGGGTTATGAGGGTGGGATTTCATAATGGCAGCAGTGCCCATATGAGTCACCAAAGATCTTGCTGACTCTCCGATTCTCTGTGCCATGTAAGGAGAAAAAGAAGTCATGTGTAAGCAGGGAAGCGGGTCCTGAGAGATCAAACACAGGTGTCCTGATCTTGGATTTCTCAGCCTGTACAACTGTGAGAAAACAAGTTGAGTTGTGTAAGCCATCCAGGGTACAGTGCGCTGATATGGCGGCTTGAGCTGTGACAAGGTAGTTTGTGAATTGTACTGCCAGCTCACTGCAGTCATTCAAAGTAATTCCTGCCTCTATACTCTGGGAAACTGGAAATGTGTTAGACTATTTCTTAAGTACTTGACTCAAGTTTAATAGATTGTATCAGTGAGTTGAAGATGAACAGTTTATTAACTCACTAACTCAGATGTGTAGGAATTTTAACCAAGAGGCTATATAGTGTCAGTTGTAAAGATCAACTTAAATTTTTCTATCCAAAAAATGCCTTAGATATTTCCAAGTTATGTGGCCTTTATAGGGTAAATATTCAATCTATTCAATCCATTCACAATCCATCTTTCTTTCCTATTATTTTCTTCCTCCTTTATTCCTAAAATGATATTTGAGTTTGGGTAATTCAAGATATTCTCATTGCCACTGAGAGAGGAGTCCTTCAACCTCTTTGGAGGAAATCATTGCTGACTGACATGAATATATTACTACTAATATCTACAGCAAGTAGACTCAATACTTTTTAAATTTTTTTATTTTTATATTCCCCATACAATTGCAGCCCCCTAATTTTGACTCTCAATATTATCAAGGTTGGATGGTGACTCCCTATTGAATTGGTCCCTTTTCAGTTTTCCCTGAGACCTTGTCACATCCTTGGCCCTTATATAATAATCTCATTTCAGACATCCGGTTCTCAATTCCAAGAGAAGTCTCCTAAGGGCACCTCCTTCTTAATGTGACAGTGTACTGATTAAATTACTTATCACAGCAACCCAATGACAATCTCATGGCTGTTATCATTTCTATTTGATGGATTAAGAATCAGAGGCACAGGTAGGTAAAATAGAATGTCCAAAGTTACATTGTTGGTGAGAAGTATAAAGGGACTTGAACACAGACTGTTGCTCTGCTAAGAATGTTGCCTGTATGACATTCTCTTAAGAGGTTCAAGGAAGCCCTACTTGTTTGTTTTGATCCCAGAAATACTGAGATGTATAGGTAATCCTGTAATTTACTCTGTTCCTTTTCTACACTGTTTATTAAATAAATTTAGAGCGATAGCTGTGACTCACCTTTACTAAATTAATCTACTTTGTGGAATTATTATTCCATGCTAAAGTTTTCCCATATTGCTTTCCTGCTTTTATCCCCTACTGCCTCTTTTTTCCACCATTCTCTTGTTTTAATATAGTTTATCTTATGTTGTATTCATTTTCATTTACATATTTATGTGTAAGTATTGCTTAAATCTTTGCACTCACTTTATAACCTTTTTTGGGGGGGGATAGTTTAAGTAGAGCACAGATACATTAAAAAAACAACAAATAATTAAACCAAACAACCTCAAGTCACTATATCAGAAAGCTAAGGTTAATACAGGTTAATTATTCATGAATATGGGACTAACTGTAAATAATTTAGTCACAAATATTGAAAAAACTCACAAAGTGCCTCAAGAGTAGAAATTACAAATAGGGCTTATTACAAGAAGAACAGGGTCGTCCTGGACCAATGATAGGTGTTCCCTTCAGCAGGTATGAGAAAAGTATTTTCTGTTTCACAAGAGTATGAATTAGACATCACTTTCGATTACAGCTTCCTTTTTTGATTACAAATATTCTTGTATCAGAAAACCTCTGGTTAATTAAGGTATAAAGGTCACTGAAATAGCTGATTGATTCTGTTTTAGAAGGAAAACTTTGTCAAAGAACATTGTATTTTCCTGTTATTTGAAACTTCTCATGGTCATTGTCAGAAGCTACTAGTAATTTTGACCCATTTGCAAATATCCTTATAAATGTATAATAGTAGATCAAATTATCAAACAGTGTTATTATGCCAGCACAATATAAAAAGTCCCCATGTTTTAGTGTAAAGAAACAGATTTTATATACCACCTATACATATTTTATTTAAGAAGGAACTAATTTTCCAATATTTTATTTATCACAATAAATTTATCACAATAATACTAAAATAGATTTTTATAAGCTATATAACTATCTCATTTTTTCGTGTTAAGATTTTATATAAAAAACAATATAAATAAGAAACCGTTCATGGTGAAATAGCCTCTCTTGATTTCCATAAGGAGATTTGCAAAGTTAATTTTATTTTCAATTTGAGAAATTGATCTATCTTTTAGAACTCCTGAGTAAATTAGGAAATTCAGTAGCATCCTATTAGAATGAAATATTTCATTGGTGTTTGTTTTTTAAAATGTTTAGACCAAAAAGGAAATTGACCTACAATACTATGTTACTTTGTGGAAATACAAATTGTTTTAGCTCAAATTCTATTAAATTTTTTTATGAAAGATGATTTAAGTTTATCTTTGAAAAGAAACACTTTCCAGTTTGAAAAACACTATGTTAATTAAATTAAAATCAACTAAGTCAAGCAGCATTTTATATCTGCTAGTACTTCAGTTTTCATCAGGGAAAGAATGAATATGCTTTAGTATTCAAATGCCACCGTCATGTTTAAATCATTGCTGTGCTGTGGAGAGAGGAACAACAGAAGCAGCTGTCTGTGCCTCCACATTTAGCAAAGAATTCAATAACTCCCCGAGTAGGCAGGATTAGACACTCAGTGTCAAACATAGTTGCCCAATTCGGTGCTGAGATTTAAAAAAAAAAAAATCCACTTTGAAACTAAATTGCTGAAATATGCAAATATTTCCATTCTCAAATCACAGTGGAGACATAGAGGATAATCTGGTTTTATTGAGCATTTTAGCTTTACTGGCTCACTTGAACTCGTTTACTAAATATATGATTTTTCTTAATATCTGAATCAGAATGTATTAACCAAAACAGGCTACCAAATTATCACTTATTTTTAATCAGTGAGAAAATTTTGCTATCCTTTTCACCTCTACTAATTGGATACTGTGCCTTCTCTTTTAAATGATGCCAACAGATGACAGTGGTTTTGTAGAAAAACCGATCATGCAGTTAAACCTTTAGGAGTGTTAGCTCAGGAGAATGCTTAGACATATAACATTTGAAATACCCTGACAGTCATAACTCCAGGGCAAATTTGTGAACTATTTTTAACTCAGATATAATCAGAAAATTAGGCTTCTTACCAAAAGTTTAAATTTTAGAAAATTCTCCCCACCAATAGAACATGAGTCAGTAAACAGAGGCAGTGGAGAGAGGACATTCAAGGACAGGCAGAAAGAACCATATAAACAAAAAAAGGAGGTTGCAGTGGGCTAATGCCAGTAGTCCAAATCAAATACCATTGCTCAATACAAATATCAGTAACAAATGTCATGGCACATAGCATATAAGTTTTTCCTTGGCATTTGTCACTCACTTTTAAAGGAACACAAAACAATATTTAAGTGTACTATATAAATCTATATTGAAAAATCAGTAGAACTATGTTAATTTTATCTTTAAAGGTCTTGTTGAGCAGAGGCTGCTGGTTTTAACTAACTTTTTAGAATATTTGGCCCAGGCTTAGCCTAAGTTATAGAAGGGGAACAACAAAATGAATTTGCAACTTTCATTCTTCTAGCACAGTTTTTTGGTAGTAACTACCCTTTCTCTTGCAAACAGAGTTAGGTTGAATTTGCACATATCCCAAACCAGCATTTTGAAGAAACATTGAGTGTGCAGTGAGCAATGTAGATACTTGATTGACTAGGTGTTCTGCTGCAATGGTGTGTCACTCCACACAGCAGACAGCGCAAGCCTGCCTCATGTTGCCTGCTCTGGTGGCAACTACAGGGGAGAAGGGTGGAATGTTCTCTTAGACACAAAGGCAAGGAACAATCAATGCAAAAGATTTTTTGCTTTTTTTGCTCAATTATCATCAAATGACTTAGACATTTATAGTCATGTAATAAATGTCTGATAGTAAAAGAAAAATGTTGGGAAGTTCAGCAAAGTGTAGCATCAGCTATTATTAATCTGATGAACTTTTCACTTATAATCTTTGAAAGTACTATTATAGAAAGTGAACATAGGAAAAATTCCTGTAGAAGATATTTTTAGGATTTTGAAGTGTATAAAAATGGGCAACATTAACAATTGGAAGTTCTATTGAATTTTTTATGTTGAAGAAATTTTATTGAGTTATATTTCAGTTAGGTTGATGCATACCCAGTTCTTTTTTAAATAGTTAAAAATCTATGCTTCTGAAAGTTTTTTAAAATTGTATTTGAAAGGTACTTTACTGTGTTGAGAAACTTAAGAAATAACTTTTATAAGGTACTTGTAGTCCTGCTAATTTGGATTCTTTTCCAGCCCTAAGTCTTATTATGTTATTTGGTTTATATAGGGCTAATACTTTATAAATAAAAAAAAAAACATAGTGTGTAAAGAAGCTGTTCAAAAATTCCTAGAATATATCTGTTTTTCAGTAATGCTGGAGTCATTGGGACATTGCATGCCCTTCTCTCAGAAACCTCTACAAAATCAAGCTTAGTAGATGACACATTTGTGCCCAGTTACTACATTAGCAGTAACCCTGTGAGCTCAGGGAAAGAGGAATTTGTGAACGGAACAATTTCTAATGATCTAAAACAATATTAACAACAATGGAAGAAGGAAGAAAATAACACAAGTGCAGAAAACAATGAAATAAAACAGATAATAATAGAGAAAATAAAACTAAATGGTTTTTCCAAAAGTCAAAAATTAATAAAGTTCTGACTAAACTAATATAGAACAAGAGTGATCTCCCAAATTATCAATTCAGGATTGAAAGGGAATTACTCCAGATTTTCAAGATATTAACAAGACAATAAGGTAATATTATGAATAACTTTGCACAAATAAAATTGACAAGTATAAATTTTTTTAATTATAAGGGTACAAATTATCAGAAGTGATAAATCTGTGAATGATTTATTGATGCAAAGTGATTATTGTACTCTATATTAGGTGGCATCATAGGAAAACAGTGAAAAGTTAAAAATCTTTCTTGCCCTTGATACCTATAGTTAATTGACATACATCAGTGTCTATTAGGAAATATAAAATACAACGGTTAAGGGATAACATACACAGCCAGTGTTCTGGCAAGTAGGAGACCCATGTAGCAGGGTGAGGACAGTGACACACTGGAATTAGACAAGATATATTGACTCTATCATTTTAATATATTTAATCTAAAATTTTCAGTTAAGCTTTTTTCCCCCTTTTTAAAAAAAATTGAGGTAGAATTGACATATAACATTATTTTAGTTTCAGATGCACAGCATAATGATTCAGTATTTGCATATATGGTGGGGTGATGGCCACAATATCTAAATTAACATTTGTCACTACACAGTTACAAAAATTTGTTTCTTCTGAGAACTTGTAAGATTTACTCTCTCAGGAACTTTCCAATATGCAACAGATTATTAACTATTATTATTTTTTTAATTTATTTATATTTTACATTATTATTCATTGTTGTACAGTGTATGCTTTCTCCTGTCAGGTATAGTCCCTGTAAATTTTCCACCACCATTCACCAGTGTCCCATCACCACAGTCCCTTGTGCTCTTTCCTTCCCTCTTTTTTGATCCCTCTCTCCCCCCCCCCGTAGAATGTCTCTGATTTATAGTTATCTGTTAATTTTGGTTTTTTATTATTATAATTTTTTTCCAGATCCCTTATTTGCTTCCCCTATATTCCTCCTATAAGTGAAGGCATCTGATATTTTTCTTTTTCCTGCTGGCTTATTTCACTGAGCATAAGTTAAATTTTTAATGATTAATGTTGATTGAGAATTTTAACTTTTCTTGCCAAATATGAATGTTTTTAAGTGGGTCACCACAGTAACCACCACTTGCAGATGAATGTATTTTCCTGCTGCTTATGTTTTTCTTACCTGTCCGGCCCTGCAGGTACTTGACTTTCACTGTGAGGACAAAGGCAGTGATTCCCCCACAGCATTCTAAGGGGGACAGAGAGATTTTCTAGCCCCCAAAAGAAAGAGGGGAACTTTTATCACATTTAGTTTTTTTTTTTTAAGATTTATTTATTTATTTATTTATCTATCTATCTATTTATTTATTTATTTATTTATTTATTTATTTATTTATACAAGCACTGAGCACAGTCAGAAGCTCAGGAGGGCGAGAGAATTCACCAGAGCCAGAGCAGGGAGCAGAGCAGGCAGAAGGACCGAAGCACACTGCTGAGGGGAGCAGCGGGCGGCAGGAGAGGTCTGCGTGCCATGTGGGACCCTCCTCTGGTGGCCGGGGAGCAGCCGGGGATCGAACCGGTGCTGCAGAGGCTGCGGGCAGCTTCGCAACCCAGCGCTCAACTGCTGCGCCACCGGGGAGGCCCTCACATTTAGTTTTATTTATTTTTTATCTTATTTTTCAGATGTAAAGATTTTCCTTAATTGAACACTCACTCAAAACCCAGATATAGCTCTTTGAGTCAGTAGCTATATTCACACAGTGGCAATTTGGGAAAAACATATCCAGAATGAATCTTAAGGTTAATATAGGAGATTTTCCCCCAGGATTTCCAATCATTTAGTAGTGGGTCTGTTCTTCCCCGTCTCACCCCTGAAGAACAGTAATGGCTTGTATAGAGACTAATTTAATTGGAACATAAGAAGATTGAACTTTTTCTCTAGAATTACAATTTTTTTCCAAAGAGTGGAGCGAGTCCAAAAATTTTATTTTAAAAGTAAACTATGTTAGAATTTCGAATGGTAAATTATAAAATTATAACCTGTTAAATTTGTACAAAATGCCCTTCACTAACTTTGTTTATTTTGAATTGCAATCAATATGCTTAAATGTTTCAGCATCCTGACTTTGGAGTTTGTAGAAAGAAATCATTTAGTAGAATCAGAAAGGCACATTTCTGTGTTAAATAACTATTTACTTAAATGCACATTGCAGTTTTCAGAAGTGGTTTTTCCTCATTGCTTGTATTTGCATAACATTTTTTGCCAAGAAGATTATTTAAGAGTACTGAGAGTTTGAAGTTTGAACTATCTTCTTTAATTAAGGCTGTGGTTATGGCATCTAGAATCATGTGGTTATTCAGAAAAGTCTAATTTGGTATATGATTTTCTGCAACTTTTATCAATAAATTGTTTCCAAAAACAATAAAGAACACAGGTTTTGAAATAATGCTACTTTTAATTTGTAGTATACATGTATTTTTAAATCATTGTTTCTTTGAATCAATAGTTACATAATTGGGATATTATTTTCTTTGGGAAGCTATCATTTTTGTCAAACAGGAAGTAAGAGGTTTTAGTTCTGTCTCTTTACTTACACTTTGGAAAATCTTAAGCAGAGACATAGTTTCCTTTTCTTGCTATCATCCAAATTCAAATAGAGCAGTAATGTTGTTCATCAGACACAAAAGAGATTTTTCTTGAACTATTTTGATTCTCTGAAAATTAAAGTACCATTCAGGGTTTTAAATAGACTCCAGTGATTTCTAATTTACCTATCCTTTCATACATAGAGAATTCACCTAATTATTTCCTTTTCAATATTTTTATTCACTTTTATTTGAAAAGACACAAAATCTTGCAATGTATTACATTGATAATTTTGGGGCATAGGGAAAAACTCTCCTAGCCCTGTGGGTTCTTCTGAGATTGGACCAACAAATTAACTTAAGAAGGATCAGTAGGAGAAAAAGACCAGCTTTAAAAATATGAAGAATTTACATAAGTGAATTCTAAAGAAAAAGGGTCAAACTGGGGCCTGGCCATCAAGGGCAGAGGAGGGGATGGTTCCATCTGACAAAACCTTGCCTCCAGATGTTTTCTCTGTCATAAGTTTCAATTTACCTAAAAATGTTGTTTCTGGAGATGATCCTAAATCTAGGTAATCTACATTCTTTAAGTAATGGTAATAGTTTCCCAAGACCCACAGGACCTTGACTGACCTTAGCACATATACCAAGGTGAAATATATTGTAATAGATCTACTCTGGACATCTTGGAAAAAATCTATATGAACCTTTTGGGGGAGACTGAACCTACAATAATAAAATTATAAATTAGAATTGTATGTATTCACCTAAACAGAAGTCATCAAGTTTTTTCCCTGAGTCTGGAGAATGGAGTAATTCTTTCAATTATTCATCACATTTGCTCCCTCCAGAAGGGTTTGGAGCTTCTCTTTGTTAGGCAGTGTTAAAATTGCCGCCGGATTGCAGAGTGTGTCAGAAAGGAAGCTGATTGAACATACTAAAAGAGAAATTTTCCATTTTATAAATGATAAAAAGATTAGTGATTGTAAATAACATTTTTTTTTAATAGAGGCATGTTTATTTATTTATTTGTTTGTTTGTTTTGCTTGTTTATACATGCACTGGGTACAGTCAGAAGCGCGGGAGGGTTAGAGAATTTACCACAGCCAGAGCAGGGAGCAGAGCAGGCAGAAGGACCGAAGTACACTGCTGAGGGGAGCAGCGGACAGCAGGAGAGGTCTGCGTGCCATGTGGGACCCTCCTCTGGTGGCCGGGGAGCAGCCGGGGATCGAACCGGCGCCGCAGAGGCCACGGGCAGCTTCGCAACCCAGCGCTCAACCTCTGCGCCACCGGGGAGGCCCTAAATAACATTTTTTTTAAGGATTTTTTTTTTTTTTTAGATTTATTTAATACAAGCACTGTGTACAGTCAGAAGTGCGGGAGGGTGAGAGAATTCACCAGAGCCAGAGTGGGGAGCAGAACAGGCAGATTGATGAAAATACACTGCTGAGGGGAACAGGGGGCACAACAGGAGAGATCTGCGCGCCATGTGGGACCCTCGCTGACAGCCGGGAATCGAACTGGTGCTGCAGAGGCTGCGGGCAGCTTCGCAACCCAGCGCTCAACCGCTGCGCCACCAGGGGAGGCCCTGTAAATAACATTTTTAATCTTTAATTTTTACCTTCAGAATCCACAGGTCTATATCTGATAAATTCCTTTATTTTTCTGTTGGTCTTTTACTTTTTTTTTTAAGTGGACCAGTGTAATTTTCTACCAAAAATATACTTTTCTTAAAAAAAAAAATCTCAGTGTAACAAGTAAATAGTGAGAAAGATATCTAAAAGATATCTAAAAGATATCTCTCTAAATTGCAGTAAATATTTTGTTTTGAAAACAAGACCAAGTCAGAAACTCAACTTTGTAATGAATAGATATAGTATAAATATAGTATTTATTTAAATTTTGTAAGTGTTGAGTAAATATTTTCTAATCTCTTTCAAATAATAGAAAAAGTAAAACATTCTTTTCAGTCATTATCACCATCTTTGAACTTATGTGTTCATGTTAACTATGTTGAAAAATTGTGGCCCTTGTTTTCAAATTGAAATTTTAACTAAATTTTTATTACTATATTTGAGAATTCTTTTAATTTCCAGAATTGGCCTTTATAGAAAAGACGTTGATAAGCAGATAATGAAGGCAAAAATTAAACAGATAATCCTTTTTAAATTCCTATTGTCTCAGAAAATTCACCTTTTCATAGTATAGATTCCTGGTGATTCTCATAGAAATTGGTCCTTTTCAATCCAACACTAAAATAACCTAGCAGTTCTCTATAAAGTAAGACATACAGTAGTGTGGTACTCACAGTTAGGATTATATATATATATATATATATATATATATAATAGCAGTTGTTGATAGTTATGATTATTCAAATATCAGGTCCTCACCATGACTCTGAAATATACCTGGCATTTGCCTTATTACCACAATTTACCAAAAAAAAAATGAGTTTCTCAACACTTTCTGCATGTTAGAATCACCTGGGAAGGCTTTGCAGCTACTGAGCAAAATAAGTCAGAAAGAGAAAGGCAAATACCAGATGATGTCACTTATAAGTGGAATACAGCAAAACTAAAGAACAGATAAAGAGCCAAACTGAAAAACTAAGACTGGAAAATTATAGAACTGAGGACTCCGGAGGGGGGGGAGGGAGCACAATGGGCCAAGATGATGGACATGGGTGCTGGGGACACTGTGGTAATAACACTTGAAGGGTAGGGGCCCTAGACTCCCCAAATGCAAACAACAATGTAAACCATCATTACCTAAATTAAGAAAATAATTAATTAAAAAATTAACGTTACTCATGACTTCAACAACAGTCTTCCTGGAGTTGAGATGGGACTTTTTTTTTTAAACATTAAGGATAAGATTTATTTACTTATTTATTTTAGACAGAAACTGCGTGATTTTATTTTTACTGAAATAAATTCACATAACATAACTAACATTTTAAAATGTACAGTGTCATTCAGTCCATCCACAATGTTATGCAGCCATTACTGTCATCCATTTCTAAAACATTTCTGTCTTTCCAAAAGGGAATCCTCTACTCATTAACCAATCCCTTCGTATTATCCCCTCCTGCCAACCCTGGAAACCACTGGCTTCTTTCTGTTTCTATGGGTTTGCCTATTCTGAACATTTCACATAATTGGAATCATGTATTATTTGTCTTTATGTAACTGGATTCTCTCACTGACAGTGATGGTTTCACAGTCCGTTCTCCTGTAGCATGTGTCAGTGCTTTGATTTCTTTTTCACACTATATAATATCTTTTGGTGAATATACCATGTTTTGTTAATTCATTCATTTATCAGTTGAAGGATATTCGGGTTGTTTCCATCTCTGGCTAATGAGAATAATGCTGCAATGAACATCTATATACAAGTTTTGGTGTGGATTCATACATCTTTCTCTTGGGTATATACCTAGGTGTAACATTGCTGGGTCCTATAATAATTCTATATTTACCAATTTAATAAATCACCAAACTATTTTCTGCAGTGGGACAGCACCACCTAACATTCCCACCAACAATGCAGAGGGGTTCCAAATTCTGCACAACTTCACCAACTATTGCTAGTTTTCATTTTTTTAAAAGATTTATTTATTTATGCATACAAGAAGTGGGGTACAGACTAGAGGTGTGGGGGGTGAGAGGATTCACCAGAGACAGAGTGGGGAACAGAACAGGCAGACTGACTGAAATACACTGCTGAAGGGAGCAGTGGGCGAGACAGGAGGGGTCTGCTGCACCATGTCTGCAGGACCATGTAGGTTGCTCCCTGGCCAGGGGCTGAAGTGGCTATGGATAGCTTCATAGATTGCATCTTAACCCCTTGGGCCACCAGAGAGGCCCTGGTTTTCATTTGTTGATTATAACCTTTTGAGTGCGAAGGAGTAGCAATTTGCCTTTTAATTTTTATTTTTCAAAAACTTTAATTGCAGTAACATAATTTTATGACATTATATAAGTTTTGGTTATACAGCACTGTAATGTGATATCTGTATATACTTAATCATAACTGCTATTAAAGTTAGTTTCCTTCAACTGCCATGGAACTGAACCCTGTTTCACTCACTCTACCCTCTTGAAACTGGACCTGTTTCAAAATTTTCGAGTAATTCCAATATAAGGTCAGAATTTAGAAAAGAAAGAATAAAGTCATTTATCAATTTTGAGGGCAGGAGAATGACTTTTGGAATGTCATTCAGCTTCCCTAATGCAGTCACTTGAATTTAGTAAGTTCATATCACATTTATTCTTCATCTCTCAAATTGGAATCACTGTGCTCAGGAATGAAGAGGCAAAGGAAAATGAGTTGATTTTTAGCAACAAAGAAAATATTTTTAATGTTTCTGCAGAAATGATATTTCAGCTATTAACTCCGCCCCCCCATACACACACACTCAGCCTCAATGCTTGTATTTACTTCTTATGAATTATTAAGAGTAAAAGCAAACAACATTATTTGAGGTGCTTTTAATATTTTGAGAGATATTTATCATTTACTATTTTAATAATACTCATTGCCAACAAAAATGTAAATAAAATAATGGAAAAGAACTTGAGCTATTTTTTTAACTGAGAAATATGATTTTAAGTTTTGTGAATATAAAACAAAATTACTGGACTCTGGCAGAGACTAGGTGGAGCAATGAACTATCACTGATAATAGAATCTTTCCAAACATTGTGTTATAAGTCATCTTTTCAAAGCGTGAGTCAAAAAACAAAGCCTGGTCTGACTCTCTGCAAAACTCTTTCAATACCAGTGTAATACCAGTGCAAAATGCTTTCAATACTAATATCTGTTGATTTCAGGTATGCATGATTTAGAAATGATTGTCTAATGTGGCAACTGCTAGCCACATAAAGGTGTCCGAATCACATTAAATTAAATATAATTTAAACATCGACAAAGGGCTAATATCCAAAATCAATAAAGAACTTAGATAATTCAACAAAAAGAAAGCAAATAACTCATTGAAAATTGATAGTTGGGGCCTCCCCGGTGGCGCAGCAATTGAGCGCTGGGCTGCAAAGCTGCCCGCAGCCTCTGCAGCACCGGTTCGATCCCCGGCCACCAGGTGAGGGTCCCACATGGCATGCAGACCTCTCCTGCCTCCTGCTGCTTTTCTCAGCAGTGTACTTTGGTCCTTCTGCCTGTTCTGCTCCACACTCTGGCTCTGGTGAATTCTCTCACCCTCCTGCTCTTCTGACTGTACCCAGTGCTTGTATAAATAAATAAATAAATCTTAAAAAAAAAAAAATGGATAGTTGAACTAAAGAGATACTTCTCCAAAGAAGAATCACAAATGGCCAATAGACACATAAAAAAAATGTTCATTACTTTTCATCTGGGAAATGCAAATCCACCATAATAAAATAATAGTCACATCTGTAAGAACAGTCCATATCAATAAAACCAGAAACAATAAGCGTCAGTGAGAGTGTAGAGAAAAAGGAGTCCTACAGTCCTACTCTACTGTTGGTGGGAAGGTCGACCATCCAGCTAAAATGGAAAACAGTATGAAATTTTCTGTGGACATTAAAAATATATCTACCATGTGATCTAGGAATCCTTCTCCTTGGTATCTGTACGAAGAATACCAAAACACTAATTTGAAGGGATTTATGCACTTCTAAGTTTATTGCAGCACTATTTATAATAATTTATAACATACAAACAGCCTAAATGCCCAAGGACAGATACGTAGACAAGGAGGATGCAGTACACACACACACAGTTATAAACAAAAATGATGAAATCTTGCCATGTGTGACAACATGGATGGAACTGGAAGGGATTATGCTCAGTGAAATAGGTCAGAAGAGAAAGACAAATACTAGATCGTTTCACTCATATGGGATATATATAAGGAAAATGAAGCAAAGGAAGAGATAAAATTAAACCAAAAAAGTCTGACTGCAGATCTGAAACTCTCAGATGGGAGGATGAGGGCGGAGTCCCAGTGGACTATGGTGAAAGATTATTGGTGCATTGGTGGCAGACATAGTGTGATAACTTACATTTGTGGAGGTGTGAATCTCTACTGTGAATCATAAACAGTATGTAAATCAAATTTGCCTCAATAAATATCATTTTAACAAAAATCAGGAAAAAATAATATAATTAAAAATTCAGCTACTCAGTTGCACTTGTCTGGTTTCAAGCACTCATCAGGCACATATGGCTAGAGGCTATATACTGTATTGTGCAGAATTATAGGACATTTCCATCTTATAAAATGCTCTGTTAGGCAGCTTGGGTTAAATGGATTTTTTTAGAGTACTAAGTAAAATGAGTAGAAGAGTAAGAGAAAAATCCACATGAAATCTCAAGAATTCATTTTGCATTACACCTTATGTAAGAAGTATATAAGTGTTATTCTTCATGCCTTTTTAATTGGTGTAATTTATTTTTCTCCTGATACAATATCTATATTTACTACCTTTAACCTTGAAGCAATCTTTGAGATAAGCCAACCTGTGCTAATACAAAGGAAAAACATACTGTTTTAATTTAGCTGTATTATCTAGGCCTTACTGTCATTGGTTTCAATTTTCTTAAAAACATCTGTCAAAAGTCAGATTAGGGCCAAAAGTTTTTGTTCTGGAGGTGACAAACTGCTTTTGCTAAGCCTGACCCATAAACAAAAGACTGCAGCAATCATTTAAAATCTACGTTGTGTTTGACGTTTCCATTTAGCCTGTGTGCAGACACTTTATGTATGGCTGCTCTGGCCGCAGAAGCAGTGCCCTTGTCCACAGAGCAGCTCCCGGCCTGACATTAGGTCAGAGCCAGGAGAGTGGTAAATAGCCCCACATGTCTGATAAAGAGTGAGCGATGACTGTTCAATTAGAAGACCAATAAGTCACTTCCCATGCACTTAAATGGTTGCAAATGAGAAATGCATGGCTGTTTATCTTGTTTTTAAACAGATTGTGACCAAAACGAAATCAATGGGTCCATGTTGAGGCAAAAGAATGCATTTTAAAGGATAGTTACATCTACCATTTATCATTTCTAAATAAAACAAATGCCCACCCTTCAGTGGGTAGGTAGTTGATTATCTGTAACAGGATTTGGACCTACCTTTTTTGTGCAACCCCACATTGTGGGAAGAATGCTATGGGTATAAAAATGGGAATGTAAAAGCAATCGATTATTTCCATCTCTATTTTGTAAGATTCTCCTATCCCACTGCAAAGGCCAAGAGATTAAAAACTCGATGAATCACTCTTTAGTCTCCTACAATAAAAGCATTTGGGTGACAGTGGGTGTAAGTACCATTTTAAAGGGAGGTGTGTGAGTAGGAAAACAATATTGTTTCACCAAAGTTGAAGTGGTCTTTAGAGCTGCACCTGTCAACAGAATCTGTTTTAAAATGTGCTTACCCACAAGGTTTATATGGTTTAGCTGGTACCAGGAGAGGTGTTAATAACAGTGGATAATGGAAAATAATCTCTGAAAAGTATTTACTCTTCTACTTGATATGCACTTTGTATATCATCCAGCCGTAGTGGGCATTTTATAATTCTCATGTCCTCATAATTTAATTATGTTGTATATTTACAGAGCTTACCAAAGGATTTTATGATGTTTTCAGAATGCTTGATAGAGAGACTTTGATGTGTGGGAGTTTATTGGAAGCAAAGGAAAAATTTGCATATGAATTTGCATATGAATAAATTCCTCTACATAGAGGAAGGAATAAGCAAATGGAGGCACAGACAGAATAATGTAGATGTATTAGCAGGTTTGACTCATAATAAAAAATGACCTATAGATCTCACTGGCCCAGATCATAAACATGAAGTTGCATGTTCAGTATTGTCGAGGTTCTTGCTCAGTGTTGCCATCACCTGAGACCTGGGTCGTGGGATTAGTCTTACTGGGGACGCTGCTAGGTTTGAGGGAAAAGGGAAATTGAGAAGTTGGAGAACCATGCAATGACTTGTTAATCTTATGTCAACTTGTCATAATCAAATGGCTGAAGCTGATCTCACAATCCTGAAGTCAGGTGTTACCCCCCTCCCTAGCCAGGTGCTCTGCAAGAGGAGCAGCAGATATTTTGAACAAATAAGAGCATCTATCACACTGGTCAAAATTTTAGCTGCTGGACCAGACCATCAGAAATGTGTTGTGTTGTTACATGGATCTCTCTGAATCTTTTATGCTTTCTATGGTACTTATTTCATAGGGTTATTGCAATATTTGAACAGGATAATGCGTGTAAACTCTTAGTATTGTCTCTGACATACTCAACGTTAGCTCTTACTGCAGTCAAATCCTGTATAAAAGGTTTTTTTTAAATGCTTTTGGTTTCTTTAATAGTATAATAAAATTCTTTAATATATTTGTAAAACAACAGTAGTTCTGAGTATTCCCAGGTGGCGATGGCAACTAGTAGAGCTATTCCTTTCAAATACACAATAACAATTCACATAACTTCCTTACTCTTTATATTTCAGCAGGAATAGAGGATGATATTTGGAAAGAGATACTTAACTGTCTTTTGTTTAGTAATGAAATCAAAAGAAAAAAATCTAGCTAACTGTAATAAGTTCTATTTCCAAAGTTGCTTGTATCCATACACCTTTCTTTAAGAATTATTTAAGAATTAGGGCCTCCCCAGTAGCGCAGTGGTTGAGCTCTGGGTTGCGAAGCTGCCCGCCGCCTCTGCGGCGCCGGTTCGATCCCCGGCTGCTCCCCGGCCACCAGAGGAGGGTCCCACATGGCGCGCAGACCTCTCCTGCCGCCCGCTGCTCCCCTCAGCAGTGTACTTCGGTCCTTCTGCCTGCTCTGCTCCCCGCTCTGGCTCTGGTGAATTCTCCCACCCTCCCGCGCTTCTGACTGTACCCAGTGCTTGTATAAATAAATAAAAATAAATCTTAAAAAAAAAAGGCAACTGGTAAGAAAAGGAAACCTTTCCCTGTTAAAGAGTCAAAAAAAAAAAAAGAATTATTTAAGAATTAGCTATAAGAATTTTGTGATTCAGTTCTTCTTCCTATTGTACTTCTAATAATTTAAAGGGATTTTTAAAATGGATTTCTTTGCCCAAAATTCATTAGTTATAACAATTAATATTTCTTACTGTTAAAAAAAGTATTTTTATTTAAAAATATCAAAGAGAACATATGATAAAAGAACCCAGAAATTACAACTGGAAGTTTTGTTAACTGTTAGGAATTAGTACTAGGAATTACTTTAGTATTGGCAATGGTGAATTTTTAATAATCAATATTCACAAACTCCCTCTCTCTGAAATCAACTAATTGAAACAACTGAAAAGTCTTTGTCTGAAATAGTAAAGGTTATAGTAATAATAGGGTGAAAGAAAATGGAACATTTTTACAAATGAAAGAACATTATTCTCACATTTAAAATTCATAAGCAAAATTTTCATAAAAACTCGCATTTCTTTCTGCTGACATTTGAGTTGGAGTTTAGCTTCATTTCAAGGACACTGTCTAATCATTTAATGTAAAAAGTTTTATAGATCAAAATGAGACAAATACAATACCAATGAATAAATGATCCTTCTTAATACAAGCTTTGTCATCTTTTTTTTTTTTAAAGTAACATAGCTTTCTTTTTTTAATTTAATTTTATTTATTTATTTATACAAGCACTGGTTACAGTCAGAAGCACGGGAGGGTGAGAGAATTCACCAGAGCCAGAGCGGGGAGCAGAACAGGCAGAAGGACCGAAGTACACTGCTGGGGGGAGCAGCGGGCGGCAGGAGGGGTCTGTGCGCCATGTGGGACCCTCGTCAGTGGCCGGGGATTGAACCGGCGCTGCAGAGGCTGCGGGCAGCTTCGCAGCCCAGCGCTCAACCACTGCGCCACCGGGGAGGCCCAAGCTTTGTCATCTTGAACCCACTTCCAATAAAAGTGGCACACAAAAATTACCATTTAGAAAAAACAGAAATTTAAAGCCTAATATTTTGAAATAGCACTAATTACCATGTAAAAAAGAACAAAAATACCAGTGGGACAGATTTATTTAAACATTACCATTAGTCACTCAAGTTTTCAGAAATGTACACCAAAATATACCTCTTGGTGTTTAGGATGCGTGATCACTGTGAGATGTGAGCTCATATCTTCTGCGCAGAACGTACCTCTTCTGTGGCATACCTTCTGAGTCTTCCCCTGGCACCTCAGTTTGACTGTAATCACATTTCATGGCTTATTTTTGACTTTCACAATGAGAATTCACAATGAGAATTCTTATTTTTGACTTTCACAATGTGAATGGCAGTGGTACCCAGGAAGAAAACAGTAATAAAGACTGGATATTTTTTCTCATATTATAGGTTCAGTGTACATTAATTTCTGTCCCTTTTTGAAAGTCTGAAACTACAAGATTAGTTTCTTGGTGACTACTTAATCATATCATTTCACCAGGTTATTCTTTTTTTTTAAAGATTTATTTACTTATGCATACAAGAACTGGGGTACAGGCCAGATGTGTGGGAGGTAGGAGGATTCACCAGAGACAGAGTGGGGAGCAGAACAGGCAGACTGAAGTACACTGCTGAGGGGAGCAGCGGGCAAGACAGGAGAGGTCTGCAGCACCATGTGGGTCAGCTCCCTGGCCGGGAATCAAACTCAGGCCTGAAGTGGCTGGTGACAGCTTGATAGTGCTGAGACTTCAACCCCTGCACCACCAGGGATACCCTCACCAGGTTATTCTTATTTTTATAGTTAACATCACTTTGGGGTAACTAATTATATCAATGAGATTTTATATTTATGAAATACAGTAGAGATGGAAATTGTAGAGATGGTTTATAGCTTTACTTTGTCCAATATTCTAATTTTTTTGTTCTTTTCTCAAAAGGAACTTTTGGACATCTCTGGTAACTAAGTTCAGTTAAAAATATTTTCTTTTTCTTGCAGTAATTTGAAGAGAATTGTGATCTTGGAACTTTTCCTTAGACTTTGCACAATTGAATCCATGAGGTAAAGGACAAATCCAATTAGGTAGCTGTTGGGAAAAAGAGGACATCATCCCATGACATTGTTTAATGTCACTTGTTCTGTGTGGGAAGAGCTTTTTTTACTTTTGTTGGGCTTTGAAATGTGGTCTAAGTTCCATTGACATCTCCCTTACAAAAATATTAAATCAAAATTAAAAGCTCCGTACATTCCAATATTAGCTGGATGGTTCAAAACAATGCATTTGCTAGCTAAAAAGTCCCCCTAAATAGCTCATGGCACTGCTGGAAGTCTTGTTCTCCAAGCCCATTAAGCTTATGCAGTTGAGCATACAGACAGTGGCAGCTGCCTGACATATCCATTGTGCTCAAGGACTAGAAAGTGATAAGGTTAATGAGACTTTGTATTGATGGTGAACAGTTTAGAGTAGAGGAGGGCCTATGGAAGTAAGCACTGCCTTACAGGTTCTCCAGTGATTTGAAAGTGTTAATAAGCTCACAATAAGGCTTAAGGTGAAAGGGTCTAATTTTGATATACATATCATTCTTAAAGAGAATGTGCCTTTTATATTTACATTTTTAATGCTATCAAACATTAACAGTACTCAGTAAAATTTTGGGAACCATCTTGTTTTCCAATATGGAGAGGTTGAGAAAATTCTGACTATCAGAGACATTTTTTTCATGATACTGGATTTGTGTGTTTACAAAACTGGCATTTGTATTCACTCCCTTAGATAACATAACATTCCTAACAGAACCTCAAATAACAAGATTCTCTCAAATCAAGATATCATGTTCAATTTATTAACTATTTGTTTATTGGTCTGAAGACAAAACATGGTTATCCATCCCCTCTTGGGTAAAGTCCCAACCAAACAGTACTGGTCCAAATCAGGACACTGAGGCCTGAAAGCTTGCCACAAGCCTAAGGCATCTTCCGGCAGAGAACCATAGGAAAGGGACAGAAGGGGCCAGGCAAGTCTGGAAGGAAAAGAACAAAATCAAAATACATTTCAAGATAAAGGCTGCCATTGACGGCTTCCCTGCGTGTTTCTTACTCATGTCTCTTCCAAGTGTTTCCTTCTACATCCAAGTCCCAGGTGGAAGTCCAAGCCTGACAAGCAAGTGTGGCTTCTTCATGTGCCTCTCTGTTCTCCATTCCTCCTCCAAGTATCCTCTCCCTTCACCTCCCTGTTTAGCTCCCTTCACTTCTCAGGTAACAGGCTGGTAACTAGCCCAAGGTTATTAGTGAAGTAGGGAGTCAAACCAAAGAAGGCTATGTGTTAGAATATTCTGTCTCTTTTTGTTTAGTATTATTTTAGGGCAACTCCAGGGAAAATGGGGGTGAGCTAGGTGTTAGTCCTCGCTTGTGTGCTTACAAAATTGAAACAAGACCCCAAAGCAGATATGCAAAAACAAATTTTAAACCATTTTTTTTTAATGGGAGTGTGAAGAAGAAGAGAGGTAGACATTAATTGGACCACACTTCCTACCAGCAATGCCCTCTAAACTGAGGTTAGTGTGCAAGTGGAAGCAGAAAAGCACAAGAGCAAACACATGTATGTGTTCAGGTTTTAAGCCTCCATAGCTCCCACATCCAGGATGTCAGCTTCATGGCATGCTTCATGGAGGTGGGCATGATATCTATAATGACATCAGGGGGTGAAGTTCAGCCAGGACATCATTCATTGGCTCAGAGTTTATATCTTGTTGTTCCTCTATCAGTATGAAAGTGGACACAACCATATTTTTATCAATATATGCAGCTGAAAGCCATTAGAAAAATAATTATGTTTGTTTACATTTTGATTTATGGACTATAATATTGAGTATGAATATTTCAGAGACATAAATCTTGAAAATTCTATGAACCATTATTTATATGCATGATCTTAATACTTCCTTAGCTTGTATTATATTTATTTATCAAGTAAATCAAGTATTGTATTTACTTATAATGTTTCATCAACCGTGTCATAACTTGAAAAATGTGACAATACATGTACAATTATTATATCCTTTCTTTTTATCATTATACCTGGTCAGACTTGAGGACTATGCTTCTCAGTTACATTACATTGTAACCTAGGTATTTTTCCACTTTTATCAATAGTTTTATAAGCTAAAATCAGGTTTAAATGGACAGAAAGAACACATAAAAGGGAAGCTTAAATGTTAAGGGCTAATCATAGAGAATACTTTTTAAAAATGTGTGTTTATATAAACAAAATGGTGATTAAAGTGATAGCAGTTCCATATAGTGTGCACAAAAATAGCTTTCATTGTTTTATATCTCTTAAGTCTTGGCACTAACTGTTGGAATAGCTATTTGCATTCCCTAATCATAAGAACCATAGGAAAACTCTGGAAGCACCAGCCAGAGGCAAATGTCCGTTTGGTGTTGGTGTAGGGAGAACACCACCTCTGTTCTGAACTTCTGGGAGCTTATTTAAATCTATCTTCCCTTTACTTGTCTGATAAACACCATGACTCTCTATGAAGGCTAACAAAGGAACTGTATTTCTACCCATGGACAAGTGTATATCTATAGTTGACAGTTTATTAGACTTCCCCTGGAAAAAGTAGAGAAAAACAGTCAGCTGAGAGCAGGGGCATATGGTATACAGCTTGTGGAAATGGTCCAGTTACTCGACAACTTGTAAAATTTATATTTTCTATGATGCTGACAAAAAGAAAAGGGTATGGCGGTACAGAGACATGTTTTAGACGATTATTGAATTTAGATTGTTTATTAAATAGAAATGTTTAAGAAGCTATTTTCCAAGAACACTAAATTTGATTTAAAAGCATTAGCTCATATATAAACTAGAAAATAGCTGAGGAGTTGTTACTTGTGAAGATTTAAAATTAGATATGAATGATGCGTTCATGTCTGGCAACCTAGCCAACAACGTAGTGCTTAGAACATAATAAGCAATAGCATTCATTTTACGGGAAAAGAAAAATCCTTTCTGTGAGTTCAACTAATAGTCGAGACATAAGATTCCCTGAGTCTAAAATTGGTTGACAGGATCATCTTTTTTCTACCCCATCCTTTGTCTGAAACCATTTCTAGATTATATGTTCATGGCTAAACATGTTTTCTGGCCACTCAAAGCATCTCTGTATGGCTTCTCCTCAGTGAAGATTCTTTTTTCTGAACCCTTTTCTTTGCTTATCTATCACCCATTCCTCCACCTCACCCCACCTCCAAGAGAGGCTCTGGATCTATGAGGAATTTATTTCTGCTATGAAGGATACGCACTGAGGTAGAAATACAAGATGTGTGTGATAACTTATGATGACGCTTGAAAAATCTGTAGCAATGATGACATTTATTAGATTCCTATAACCCTGGAAGACAGTGAAGGTAAAAAATCCCCCCCCCTTTTTTCTATGTTCCAGGAAAACTACCTTTCCATATGATTTAGACAAGACTCACGGATGATGCCCCTTATTTACCTGGGACATGGCCAGACACAGATGCTCTAAATTCCTATTCTTGGTCCCATAAATGGTTAGTGAGCTGCTTTGGAGCAAAAGACTTGTTTGCCAAACTTCAGTTTAGCATGTCTCCTTCTCCCAGGTCCCTGACCTTTGGACATCTACAACCTGAGCCAGCAGAAGCTCTTTAAAGATTTAATTTTTATTTTTGTGTAGAAGAGCTGGGATGTAGGCCAGAGAAGGAGGGAGTGAAAGGATTCATCATAGAATGGGGAGCAGAACAGGCAGATTGACTGAAACACATTGCTGAGGGAGCAGCGGGCAGAACAGGAGAGGTCTGCTGCGCCATGTGGGTAGCTTCCTGGCCGGGGATTGAATCCAGGCCCTAGGGGTGATAAAGCTGAGACTTAATGCTTAGGCCACCAGGGAGGCCCCAGACAGCCCTTTAAGATACCCCTACGAACTGACTTCAGAGTAAGATATTCTCTACTCCACTCTACTATTCCGGGAGCCTTTGACCCCACTTCCCCACTTCTTTGTAGTCACTCCTTTCTGGATGGGAAAACCCCTTTTTGACTGACCCCTGAAATGTTTGCAGAGTCCATGGTCAGAGCTTTTTTTCCACTTGTGATAGTCCTCCTGCACTTTCCCACCTTTCAAATAATCCTTTTGAATTACTAAGTTTGGATTTGCTCTTCATCTGACTTGTGACTAATTTCTAGGACTGTGATCAGAGGCCAGAGTTCATTTTATTTTTTTTAATATATTTATGTATTTATTTATTTGTTTATTTATACATACACTGGGTACAGTCAGAAGCGCGGGATGGGGAGAGAATTCACCAGAGCCAGAGCGGGGAGCAGAACAGGCAGAAGGGCCAAAGTACACTGCTCAGGGGAGCAGCGGGCGGCAGGAGAGGTCTGCGCTCCATGTGGGACCCACCTCTCGTGGCCGGGGAGCAGCCGGGGATCGAACCGGTGCCGCAGAGGCCACGGGCAGCTTTGCAACCCAGCGCTCAACCGCTGCGCCACCAGGGAGGCGCAGTTCATTTTATTTTTTAAGAAAAAAATACAAATACTGATTTACTGTAATTTAATTCAAAAAGCTTTTTGAGAGCAGTTAATGCTTGCTGAATTACTCATTTTTCAGCCTGACAGTAGTGTTTCAAAAGTGAATTAGATGAATTTTCTATTGTGTTGTAGTCATTTTCCTTAGGTTTTAATAATGACCTCATCAGGACAAAGGAGACATTCCCATCTCTTATCAGTAATAATTAGAAACCAGCGTGGTTTCTGAAAATTCTCTAGGATTCTTCACTGACTTCAAAGATAACTTTGTGGGATTGATAAGCAATGGAATAATTTAAAAGCGATGATTTTGATTCCACAGTGACATAATATTTTTAAAGTTCCTTTAATATATAAACCCCTGTAGAATTAAAAGTAATACAGAGAAATGTCTCTTTCATAAGAAGGACATTAGATCTTTGTAATTCAGAGTAATAAAAAATAGCATAGTTACATTAAACATAGAGAGGTAGATGTGTGTAGAACACCAACTTTATTTTAACTAGTAGTTTTGATCTTCTATATGTCTAAACCTTTTATCAGAATTCTACATGGATTTAAATTTATTCAATTGAACTTCAGCACCATTCCTTTTACTGCTCTTGAAAGTATAGAGAATAGACCCATCTTTTCCTTTTTAAATAGATTTTATTCATTTTATTTTTGCATTGAAGAGCTGAGGTATAGGCCAGAGGGGTGTGTGTTGGGGGTGTGAGGATTCACCAGAGACAGAGTGGGGAGCAGAACAGGCAGAGCTACTGAAATTCACTGCTGAGGGGAGCAGTGGGCAAGACAGGAGAGGTCTGCTGCGCCATTTTGGGTTAGCTCCCTGGCCAGGGATCAAACTCAGGCAACTCAGGCTGTTATGGTGATAGGACTGAGACATAACCCCTGGCCCACCTGGGAGGTCTGAGAATAGACCCATCTTAATGAACGAGATTGAACATAGAAACAGAAAACAACTTAAGTGCTTGGATTCTCAGAAAATTGGCTGGCTAATCACATGCTAACAAGGGATATTCTACTTTAAAACACTGTGAACAACTTTTGTTTGTTTCAGTGACAGTTATGACAGCCTCCATGGCAAACAGGAAAGGTTTCTCACTTACGCTCATGCCGGTCTTCCTGAATCAAAATCATTTTGGTGTGTTACAATGATTCATATCTTCAACTACAGCCACCTTCAGAGATTATTCGTAAGCACTCAAGTTAGTGAACCACTAATAGATTATCACAACATTGATAGATTATTAGATAGGCTAAAAAACATGTAGATTACCTTTCATAAAATTCTTCTCTCCAAAACAATACATGCAGGGACATACACACAATTTTGCATAAAATCCTAGGATATTTTCAGATCTCTTTGAAGCGGAATTCCACATGTAGCTTCTTAACAAAGATTCCTATTCCTAAATTGAAATCACTTATTTTAGTTTATCCTTTTGAAAAGACACTAAGCCAAAATGGAGTCACTTGACTCCATTGGCTAAGAATTATGTCACCAAACCAAAATTTATTTACAGTTGGGCTTTCCTAGAAGTGGAATCCTAAATCAGTCAATGAGGAATCACCTGATCAGCACTAATTAGATAATCTGCCTGATAGACCCTTCCCACCCTAGAGGAAACTAACCCTGCTATGTTCTACCAAGTAAAGCTTCCTCCTTCCCACTCCCTTTTGACTATGAAAACCTTGCATTGATTTCATGCAAACTAACTTTTGCTCAAATAAATGGTTGAAATTTTTAATATGCCTTTTTATCTTTCCACACTATGTCCATTTTCCAGGGGAGGACTCTGTAGTCTAGTGTTAACAATTTAACTAAGGTCACATAGACTATGTACATTTTCAGTTTTCTACAATTTAAAAGTCAAATTTATTAGGTTCTAGGCAAGTGGACACAGTGATTTTCAAATAAATTATTCTAAAATAACTTTTCTCTAATGCAAATGTAAAAATCACAGTCAGTAAATTCAGTTTGTGAATTCAATTTAAGAATAAATTAACTTTTTCCCTAGACATCATTCTTATTTATGGAACTACTTACTACTGACTTTGAAGCCATTAGAATTAATTCTGCTAGTTACATTCCATTTTAGTCTCAATACAAAATGCATTGACTCATATTGAAAATTTTACTTTGTATTCTGGTTGTGGTAGGACCTAACCTATTGTGCTAAATTCAGCTTTCTGGAATTGAAAGCAAAAATGGGGATTAGAGTTCCAGGCATTGCTTTATAATCTTTTTTTTTTCCCCTATCATTCTTGAACAATTTTTCCTCTTATTCCCCCTTGCAATATATTCTTTTTATTAAAAGCATTTGTGCTTTAAGACATGTATTGGTAAAGATCCTGCTTGTCATGTAAATGAAACAGTTATAAAAATCTGGGAGGAATAAAAAGGGTAATGGCATCTAAATGAAAAGAATGTGTGAAAGGAGGTGAATAACTTTCCAAGGAAGAAGGCCAATGTCAGGCCCTTTTTTGAGTCACTTAAAATTCTTGATAAAGAGAAATGAAGAGAAGGGGGCGCAGAGATACTTAGGGAGGGAGCAGTGGGGTTGAAGAGAGAAAGGGAGAAATAAACTGTAGAAACAGAAAGAAGTATGAAGTAGACATTTCAGTATTGCACTGCAGTTTCTTCTAACATTGCTTGGGAGATGTTCATATGCCTTCATTTCCCATAAATTACTCTAAATTATGTTCCAAATTTAAATTATGCTAAATATTGGTAGTAACTGTGTACACCTGTGCTTCACTGTTGGATGTTCCTGCTCTGATGTACTTTATAAGCATTTACAGCTTTAATGAGGCTGTTTATTTGTAATTGGTCCCTATAGGAACCTGCGGCTACATTTCATCCAGTTGGAGTTATTTTTAGTCATTTCTGGAGATGTCACTGGAAATAAAATATAAGAAGTTGCTTATGATCTGAGAGAAAGATAGGAGGCATTTCAAAATGACAGATTAATGACCATTCTCTAATCCTGCCTTCAACATGTCACACTTATGCTTTTCTCACACCGAAGCTCTTTAACTGGACTCCAGGCTCCCGGTGAAGAACAGCTTATTACTACCTTTTCTTTCCCACTTCAACATTTGATCTTGAGCAAGTCAATTTCTTTGCCCCCCCCAACCCGTGCCAGATTCGTTTTTAGTTAAATAGAAAGTAAGTTAACTCTTCTCACCTCACCTAACTCTTGGTAGCATGCACTGAGATAGAGAGGTTAACAAAAGTGTAGTTTTGAAATGATACAGACATATTTTGATTCAAGCATATTTTGGGCTTTCAAAGGTGTTCAGGATTTCTTAATTTAAAAAAAAAATATTTATTTATGCATACATGAGCTGGGGTACAGGCCAGAGATGTGGGGGCTGAGAGAATTCACCAGAGACAGAGTAGGGAAGAGAACAGGCAGACCGATGAAATACACTGCTGAGGGGAGCAGCAGGCGAGACAGGAGAGGTCTACTGCACCATGTGGGTTACTCCCTGGGTGGCCAGGTATCAAATTCGTGCTGAAGGGGCTGAGAAAAGCTACATAGTGCAGTGCTTAACCCCTTGCACCACCTGGGAGGACCCTCTTAATTTTTTTTAAGGACACATAACTTCTTGCTCTACTGGATAAAAGCTAAGTTCTCTGATTTATTAAGGTTTTATATTTCTCATCTGTGCTCACGCCAATAGCACAACCCCTCATTTGACCAGTGGTCCCAGTTTCCAGTGTGTTCTTTCTACTATGGAGCTGTTTTGATTCCTATTTGTTTCCCAGATCTTTCCTTTTAGATGATAGTGGGTCTTAATCTCATTATTGTTTTACATTTTTGAATTTGTTTTTGCATGTTCTTGTCTTTTCATTTTCTTCTCTTTGTTTAATCATGGAATTATCTGGGACTACTGGACCTCTGAGCTCCACTTAGAAGGGTGTTACCTTCCTATTTACTGGAGTCTGAAAGCCTGGGGGAATTTCAGTTGAGTCTTCTTTACGAATCTGAAAAATGTCCTTTATAAGCATTTAAGATGCTTATTTCTATGAGGAAAAAAAATTTGGGTTTCTCATCATTACCACATTTCTGCAGGGGACAGTGAAAATGTCAGAAATTGACACTTGCTTCTGCTAAAATCTTGTCTTATGTAAACGCTCCTACTTTGAATATTTTTTTAAACTTTTCCCAAGTGCCTACTTGTTTCCTAGTCTACTTCTCTTCTAATTTGAGTCTAATGGTAGAATTTTTCGAGGTGTTACATAATCACTCCTCTTTTTTGGTATTAATTCCGAGAGTGATATGTGTGTGTGTGTGTGTGTGTATGTCTGTGTGTCTGTCCATCCTTTCAGCATGGTAGGAAGGCTGAGTTAAGGTACCAGAATCTTTTTTTTTTTTTTTTGGAACAAGAATCACCCCTATGATTTGTTGCTCTATACTCATTTATTTTTAGGACTTGGGAGGAATAATTCTGTGATTTGATTTCCCTCCACCACTTTTCTTATTCTCTAGTTTATTTCTTTCTCTTATAAATGAACTCAAGAATGATGGGAATGAAATCAATAATTTCTCAAAAACTTTTCTAGCAGAATTGTGTGGCTTTCCTGGACCCATATAGAACAATCGAGCTTTAGAAAGAGGAAAATCAAGCCTTGTGCCTGCATAGTCTCTAGTTGATGTATTCAGTCAATTTATACTCTCCTTTTAAGCATATTGTCATATATTTCACAAAAGGTGAAGCTGATATTTGTGGGGTTGGTTACAGAATATTCTTTAGCATCATGAGAGAAAAATTAGATGGAAAATAAAGAATTATCTGCTCCTTTACAATTGGGAAAGATGCATTATTAGGATCTTATCTGAGGCTGAAAAAACAAAAACTAGGCTTGTCAGCAAATCATGCATTCCCTTTTATGTATTACTCTATGGAAACAAAATGATCAGGTAAATGTATAAACAATACAGGTAATTTACAATAGGAAGTAGGATCTAGTATCTGGAATCTGTTTTCACTCCACGTTTGATTTGCAGTATCATGTAAGGTCAAGAGAGCCAGACTTTCTAATATATATATATATATATATATATATTACTTTATAAGAACATATAATCTCTACATTTATTTCTGTGCACTTTATTTTTAAAATGAAGGACATTTAGTAATATTCAATTTCAAATAAAGAGCACGGTAATTAAGTCTTACCAGTCCGGGAGCTGATCACAACTGGAAATTTTAGTAATCTTCATTTTAATAATAGTTAAGTCTACTTTTGCAACTTTTACAAACAATTCTTATTTTTTTCATTACTGTATTCTTTATATTAGAAACTAAGATATTAATGAAGAAGACATCAGGAAAATAGGAAGAGTCAAATTACTGGATCATGATATTCACACCTTAAAAATATCTTTCTTTTTTAACTCATTTTCTTATTTATTCATTCATTTATTTATTAAATTAATATAGGGAGTGGGAATTGCATGGAGACTATAACCAACATGAAAATGCATACATTGTGCAAAAATGAAAAATGATGTAAAAATATATAAAATTAAAAAAATAATTTTAAAAAGGCTTTATGATATTTAAGGTAAACAGTAAAAGAAAATTATCAATACCCCAGCACAGGAAGGGTATTGCAATCTGCATTTTCTTTTGTTTTACTATTAACTTTTGTTAATTCTTTAAGATAAGAAGTTGCTTCTTCAAAACAAAATTTCCAAGCAAGTGTTTTTTTCTTAAGTGTCAGGTTGAAAAGTTCTACAAAACAATAAACTCATCTATTATGCAATTTCTTCTTTTTCTACATAGCAATAGGTTGGTGAGATCAAGTAAGGGGTTGAATTATAAATCCAGGGCAGATGCATTTAATACTGTTCTCTAAAGAATAACTGCGTTGTAGAGAACAATACTTTGCTCTCCAAAAATAGTATTGAGAAGGGACAATATTTTACCCAGAGGGCAATAAAGCAGCAAGAATTATTCCCAAGCAATATTTTTTGTACTTAAAGGAATTCTTCAATATACTTTACCAATTACGTGTATTAATAAAATCTCTGTAGCATCACTTCATAGTGTGAAATATCTACTGCAACTCTTACATAGTCACTGCTCCTGGCTCTAGGAGACAGCTGCCTCCGTGGTAGATAATAGCACATATAGCAGCAAGAAGATTAGAAACGGAAGGGATATATTTTAACAATATTTTTATTAAAAAAAAAAACAAACCTTTATTATCCTTTCCAAGAAATGCAACAGGAACAACATCTGTTCAAATAGAAAAATAAAGACTGGTCTTCATTGACTCCCCCACGGTGGCAGAGAGCAGAAGGAAATGGACTTTGTTTCAATTACTTCGTGGCTGTAGGTACATATATAATATTTTTTAGGACAATTTTTTTTTAAACTCTGAGCAAGGTAAAAAGTTCTATGATCTTCATTAAGACTCCCTTGGTGAGACTCCCTTGGTGGTCCTCCCTAGTGGCACAGATGGTTGAGCGTAGTGCTGTGAAGCTGTCTGCAGCCTCTGCAGTGCTGGTTCAATCCCAGCTGGCTCCGGTTCCATCCCAGCTGGTGCTGATTTGATCCCAGCTGGCCAGCTAGAATCCCACATGGTGCTGCAGACCTCTCCTGTCTCTCCCCCTGCTCCCGTCAGCAGTGTAATTTGGTCCTTGTACCTGTTCTGCTCCCTGCTCTATCTCTGATGAATTCTCTCACCCTCCCGTGCATCTGGCCTGTACCCTGGTTCTTGTACAAATAAATAAATTAAAAAAAAAAAAAGACTCCCTTGGTGTGTCTGAGGTCCTGGAACTAGACATATTTAACAATAATGCCCAATACCCAAAATAGTGAAGGAAAAGTCTTTTAGAATCTTTGTCTTTATTATCCAGTCTTTATTGTTATTATCTAAATGCCTGTTTAGTTGGTTGTATAGTATTTAACTATCAATCTATATTAAATTATGTTCTCAGCATAAATAAAATTTTATAAAATTTAAGATTATTTTAGAATTATGATATGTATACTTTCATTTATTATGCTTCTGTAGGTTTTTAGTTAGAACATCAATCCCTTCATGCTTGAGCTTAGTGTGTTAGTCTCAATTTACTTAATATTTCTGAGAAATTGCCCCTTAGGAATACTAATAAATCTACACATACAAATCTAATTGATTTGTGCTTAAATGCTAATGAAAAGTTTGTGTCTGCATAATTACATTGAATAAAGAAAAGATTCCATAAACCAAACACATTTTATTTCAGTGAGAAATCTTATTTTAAAACAATTTAATGTGTCATTTTTTTCAAAGATATGTATTGATTACTTAGTATGTGTCAGATATCGTGCTAGATATTGGGAATTCACCCTTTAATAAACTCTATTCCCTACACTTATGACTCATAGTAATGTAATATATGAACACTAATAATATAATGATACAAAAATATAAAATTACAGTTGAGTGATAAAAATTAAATGGACACAAAAATTATGAGAGTATATGTTTGTATATATATATTATACACATAAAAAATTTTAGATGTTGCGTTTTTCATCTCTAGGTGTTTGTCTTGGAGCTTTTAAAAACTTTCATGTATGGCCTCCCTGGTGGCGCAGCGGTTGAGCGCTGGGTTGCAAAGCTGCCCGCGGCCTCTGCGGCGAAGGTTCGGTTCGATCCCCAGCTGCTCCAGGCTGCTCCCCGGCCACCGGAGGAGGGTCCCACATGGCGCGCAGACCTCTCCTGCCGCCCGCTGCTCCCCTCAGCAGTGTACTTCTGTCCTTCTGCCTGCTCTGCTCCCCGCTCTGGCTCTGGTGAATTCTCTCACCCTCCCGCACTTCTGACTGTACCCAGTGCTTGTATAAATAAATAAATAAATCTTAAAAAAAAAAAACAAAACAAAAAACTTTCATGTACTTTCTTATTCTTTCCTCTACTTTCTTGATCATATGGATCAAGCTTGTGTTTAAGCTGATAGATTCTTTTTACGTGAGCATTATAATTTCCTCCTTTGTGTCTCTGGGGCTAAATGAAACCTCTCCTGGTCTTCTCCACTCAAAAATTCACATAATGTTCCTCATAGTGGGTCTATTTTTATCCATTTTGCTGGACACTCCACCCACTTTAAAAGTTTCTCTCTCGGTTACATCAAATTTTCTTGAATATTTTTGATGATCTCCTTCAATTAACTTTAATATTCCTCTCTCATCTTTAATCAAAAAGAACATATTTTTCAACTATATTGGCCAAGCAAGCAATAGGAAGTAGGTGAAATGTTCTTTTTTTTTTTTTTTCCTATAACTGAGAATCTTACTGTAGTGCAGGCAATGGATGATATTTGCTCTTATTACAAAATAAGCAGATATCTCCACTACTCTCTGCCCTTCCTTGCCCTACAAAGGTAAGAATGGAGTAGTATATCAATCAGAAACTCTGCAGGGTATTCCACAAACAGTTCTAAAAATATCCTGGAACAATGATAAATGAAAAATAAGATAACCTTTTACTGTGAATTTGTTGTAATCTGCAGAATCTGGAAGTTATACAAAATACTGGGCTCTCAAAAAATATAAAATAACACCTATAAGTTCAAATCAATTGTCCTAACTGGATAAAATTACCAGGGTTATGTCCCAACATACTCATTGACTCTAATGTCCTTTGTTCCATGAGACAGTTCCTATGCTAGAGCGGAAAAATGATCTATAACTTTTAACAACTCTGAAGCCAGGTAGTCTGTCTCATAAGCAAAACTTAAAAAAGTATAAATTCAGTTATTTTTTTTTTTGATTGAGTGAATAGAATTAGAAACTGCAACTTTCTCTTTCAAATCACTGAACAAAGCATGACTTCAGGGCTTTGTTATGCACTTAAACAGACCATCAGTAAGTGCTGGTCATGCAGGTAAAGTTCTTCATGGTATACTGAAGTCTTAAATACTGAAAATCCCACACAAAGATCTGGACGCCTCACATAAAGGACTAGAGCTATTTTTCTCACATATTTCAGGAGCCCAGTATAGAGCCACTCATGTACCCTCCACTCAGAAACATGAACAACAAATTTGAAGATGCAGGTGCAAAGGCATATCTCAGAGAAAATTATATATCAATGGGCAGAAGAAGACCTGAATCTTTGACTAGTCACTGAGGTTTCATTTTAAAGTTTTCTCCTCCTGTTTTTAGAAATGACAGTTTTCTCAGTAGCACTGAGAAGCATTTTATACTTTAGCTATATAACATCACATGCCAGTTCAAAAATGTTGTTAATTAGGGCCTCCCTGGTGGCGCAAGGGGTTAAGCACCACACTATGGAGCAATCTGTAGCCTCTGCAGCACAAGTTTGATCCCTGGGCAGCCAGGGAGAGACCCACATGGTGATTAGACCTCTCCTGTCTCACCTGCTGCTCCCCTCAGCAGTGTGTTTCACTCGGTATGCCTGTTCTGTTCCCTGCTCTGTCTCTGGTGAATTCTCTCACACTTCCCACCCTGCAACTCTGTCCTGTACCCCAGCTCCTGTAGGCATAAAAAAAAAAGTCTTTAAAAAAATGTTGTTAATTAAACAAGTTCCTGAGTTTTGATTGTATAATCTTTTCAAGCTAGCATTTTACTTGATGAATTCACAGGAGCAAGTTTCTGTATCTCATTTTTAGGTCATTGTACAGTCTTATTAATTTGCTTTTCACTTTACAGTCTAAAATATTACAGATTTAGGCCAGAACTTCAACTATTTTCAGTTTAGTCCTTATTACTGAGGTCATATAATATTATTTATGATATATATGTGGTTTTTTAGTCACTTCCAATATTCTTTTAGTAGTTTCTAAGTTTTAGATTTCAGCTTTTATCCAGTTGAGTTTCTCAATGTGAATTTATTACATAAGGAACAAAAATATCTGAACTGCCTAGAAAACTTATATAAAGGCAGAAATTTGTTCACAATCAATACTTTTTGTTTCTGGCTCCAGAGTTCAATTTCTGTCTCCTGATTTAATATTATTGTAATACTGGAATGTACTCTCCGGCTATCACCATTATCGTAGTTGAGTGTCCCAACGAGAGACTGAGGATTTGACATCAGCAGATTCTGTGTTAATGACACATAAATGGGACATATTTGAATGCAGCATTTAGCAGCTGCAAGGTTAGTTCAGGGGAAACTCAGTCCAGTGGCCAATTTAGACTCATAACTGAGAATAAACTTGCAAATGAAGCTCAATAATAAGAAGTGACTTAGCTGCTGATAGCCTCACAGTGTTTACAGAATAGTGAGAACTAGGGCACAGTTTTATTGACTCTCTTATTTTACCTAGTATCATCTAGCTCATCACTGGGATATGGGTCCATGAAAGTCAGGTCTGTAACAGGAACTACTTAATAGCTTTCCCATGACTCACATTCAATTGGCAGTCCTTGACCTCCATAACTTCCACACTAAGCTTGATGGCAGACTCCTCTGTTCTGGATACACAGAGAAATCACATGGACAGCACTGAAAATACTCTGACTTAATTAGTTCATAGCTGTACTTAAGCATTGATATTTTTAAAAAGTTCTCTATAGGAATTTAATGTGCTGACAGGTTTAAGAATCTCTATTCTGTATTATGCAATGTTGTGGTTTCAACCATATACATTTTCCCACAATCAAGAACATGTAAATCTTGAATTTAAAGTACAAAATTTAAAAATGAGAATCTTAAAATTGAGTCTCCTTCTCAGACAAGAATCTGTCTTGTCTGAGCCTCCAGGGCTGGTAAAGTTTCATTACCATTGTATTTCTGACAACATCAAAGTCCTTTCTTAGTTTGAGACAAAATATCCTTCCTTTTCACTCAGTCTTAACTTTACAATTTTGCTTTACGAAGAAGCTTAGGTTTCAAGTTCCAAATATAAAGCTGCTTGTGAGTTACAGTTTCATTCCATTGAATCGGAAAATCAAAAATCTATGTTTAATTAAGTTCCACTTGCCCATTAATGAATGTGCACAGATCACAAAGAGTATCCATTATATCCCCAGTACACTGGTATCAGCAGAGTATTCATCTTTAAATAGAAATAATAATAAAATACATTTTCATAGTATATTGCAGCAAACTATAAGTTCCTTGTTTTGAAGGACCTCTAAATCAGTTGTACAGATAAAAATTCAAGAGGAAATAGTGAATTATTCAAAGCAAACTTCATAATACTTTTATGATAAACTGGATTCTCTATTGGAAAATGACAGGAACTTTGTCTTGAAATGTTTATGTAGAGAATATGAAGGAGAAGGATGGTGTTTTATGTAAGAAAGATCATATAAGGAGCTCTGTGTGTGTGTATGTGTGTGTGTGTGTGTACACAGACGGGAAGGAAAAAAGATAGATGGAGAGAAAGAGAAAAAAAGAAAATAAAGATTGATGAGAGGGGAGAGATTCTAAATCAAAGGAAAATGTGTTAAAATTAGAACTTAAAGCTAAATGGTATGAAAGTATAGCAGAGTGATGAAGACCACTAGCTTCGAAGTCAGACTGATATAGGATTTAAAAAAAAATTATTGATGTAGTGCATCATAACATATGTTTCAGGTGTGCAGCATTGAAAATCAATGTGTATATATTACATTACAATATATTATATTACAATGTGTATATATTACATTAAGTTTACCACTAAAATTGTGATTTGACCCTTCATATAATTTTTAATTGAAATATAATTACTACATAGCATTGTATAAGTTTAAGGTATACATGATTTGATACATTTATCCTGTTGCAATATGATTACCATTGTAGCATCAACTAACACCTCTTATCATGTTACATTATAGTAAATAAAAATAATGTACTATTTCTTTTTGATATGAGTTAGAAATCTTACTCTGGTCTTAACTAGTTATAACTGACCATGGGAAATTGATTTAATCTCTGTAAGCCTCAAATTTCCATGTTATTAAAATAGGAACATTTCTACTCCTAGCACATTCTGGTAAATAAATAAGATAATTCTTCTCAAATAATTAGCTCAATGTCTGTGTTCAATAAATATTAACTAAAAATTAAATGGATGCAAGCAAAGAAATAATACATTTAATGGGGTTATAAATTAGTTCTCCCTAAAGACTGAAAATTAGGGGGCCATATTGGAGTTGGCAATAGGACTCAATAAAAATGGAGAGAATTTAGCTTGAAAAATTGGAGGATTTCAGCACTTCAGGCTTGAAAAAGTAGTGAAAAACATTAGTGGCAGTAGAAATAAAAATGATGGAATAGAAGAAAGATTTTTCAAAGAAAATTTTCAAGGCTTTCTGACTTATAAAGACTGTCGGCTATTTACAGAGGAAAGGAAGCATTGGTTAATATTGACTTTTAAATGGCAGAAAATATCTGAAGAGTGTCTAAAACAATTGAAAATAATAGCTAGTGTTTGAATGGGAAAACAGGACTGAACTTGCAGATATTAAAACCATCAGTAATAAAATAAAAGTTGAATGCACAAAATGGGAAGGGTCTCTGAATAAGGAAGTATTGTGATAGCGTATCTAGGAAAGTCTGCAATGGTTATCAATCTTTCTGATGGCAGATGGGTTCTTCTTTATTGTGGTCCCTGAAGGATAACGTACCAGAGCATTATGGATTATCATCATTTCTTCTCACTACATTCACCTTTTCCTGTTGGATAGCCTTCCTTCCCACCATCTTAAGTTTCACATTTGCTAAATTGTCATAGGCAGTTTCTCTGAAGCAACAATTGAAGCTATCATTTTTTTTTTGTCTTTTTCAATTTAAGAGGTCTTGCAAAGTGACTAAAGTCAAAACCAGATTAAATATTTTGCTGCTCCTTTAAGCATTCAATTCCAAAATTATTTTTACATTATAAGACACATATTGCAATTCTATGGCTTAATACTTATGTGAATATATGAAGGTCAATTCTATTTTTTTTACTTAAAATCTGTAAAAATTGACTTGAATTTTCTTCTATTATTAAATGCTATCACATTAGTTTTTCTTATAATGGGAAAATGAAATGCATAGTTATTTTTCTCTCAATGTGAAATAATATAATCTGGGATCCACTGCTGGTTAAGGGCTAATTTTCTTTCTAAGTCATTATCTAGTAGATGGAAATTTTTTCTTCATCTTTATCATTTGAGTCTATGATTGTGCTGGAATAATAGAACCACTAGATTTCCAGAATGCAATTCATATTTTCCAGGTGAGCAGAACCTCCAAAGAGATATAATTTCCCCTTCATGTTGCCTTCATATTCATATTGCCTTCTCTATACTGCATAATCAAGCTTGTTCCATGCTATATTCTTCCTTTTGCTCAGAGGATATCAGTGACAGAGTTAAACCACAGAGAGAATCTGTTTTTTCACCTTGTCCTAGGTGGTCCTTCTGGAAGTGTACATTTGATGGTAAATTAATATTTATGTAGTTACAAGGAGGAGGAAGTAGCAACAAAGATGACAAGCAGATGGTGTGCTTCAAAGGCTGTGTGGTTGTTAAGCCAATTTAATGGTTGTTACTTGGGCACTGGGCCATATAGAAAGTCTGCATGGTCATTTTTATTAGAGAAGTGATGAGAATCACAACCTGTCTGATCACAGTTGACTTTTGCCAGCCTGTTCCATACACAGACTCTATTATTGTGCACCCTGAGTAAATGTAACAGATGTAAATGTGGAGTGATTATGGAAATGAACCTTCACTCCTATTAACTCACACAAGGTGTTTATGACGGTCATCAAATGACTTTCATTTGGCATCTGTGTGAGAGGTTTGACTCCTTCAGAGATGGTGCTAATTCATTTTCATCAGTGATTTTTATTTTATTTATAGCCTGGTCTTCTGAAAATCTCCAAGATAAATGTGAGAACAGCAGACATAGTTTCTAAAAGATCTAGTAAGTGACAAATGGGAACAGAATCATTTCTCATTATGTGTAATGAAAAGGGTAACCATTGTGTGTATATATGCTATGTCTGTATACACATCTTATTCAGAATAACAATTATGGAATTATTTACATACTTTAGTAGTCAATGTGTTATAGATATATACATTTTTAAACTTACATTCATAAATAGCACTTAAAATTTTCATTTTGTTAAGAAAATAGAATTTAATTTGACCTAGACCTACTTTAGTAAGAATAAAATAACTATCCAAATTGTTCTTCAAGTGAAAATATGTCTTGATCTTGAGCCTATTAAAATTATAATTAGATTAATCAGAATTATAATTGATTAATCAGAATAATCAGCAGTTGACTATCTACTTGTAACTGGTAGAGATTCATTTTTCTAAACTTCAAAGGGTATGGAAACAGGACATTTTCAAAGATCAAAAGAAATCTAGGCTATATTATCTTGAGCACGTATTTTTTAAAGGCATATCTTTCCTTTTGATTTAGGTATATTCTCGTGAAATTGAAGACATTGGAAAGACATAAAAGAATGAGGAATTATAAGCACAGTAATAAGTAGACACCAATTTAGATTCTTCTTACAACGTTAGGGGGATTTTGAGTTGCCAAAATCATTTACAATGCTGCTTTTACAAATTTTGTTTTCAGACATTAACTTTGATATTTATGCATGAGAAAATGATAAACAACTTTCATTAGTTTTACAGTTCCTTCAGAATAAAAAGAGCATGCTATTATATTCTTTCCTGTAAATAATAAATTATTGTGCATATAGATGAAATGTCATGGTTTCTATCTTTAAGAAAAATAAATGTTAGTGTAATAGTCTTTCTCTAAAAATTTTTTTCTAGTCCCATCAAATGCTGTTTCTGATCCCTGAAAAATCTATGTCCTACTAATTTTTGTATCCATCATTCTATATTTATTTTTCAACACTTATTCCTAGCATTTTTATGATGTGCAATGTCAATAATAAATCATTTATTCATAGTATTGATTTGTGGAAGGAAAAGGTGAAGTGATGCAGATAGTAATGATAGAATTTGTCAGAACCAACCGCAGTCACAGCATTTCTGTTGATTCAATCATTAGTAGTTTAAGGTGAAAGTAAATTAAGGGAAGCAAAAAAAAAAAAATCAGAAAATAATTTCAAAAGATTCAGCATGGAGCTTTTCAAAGAGTTTCAAATTTTGGTGAACACTTTGTTGAAGGTTGCTTATATTTTATTAAGTTAGAAATCATTTGATTTCAATGCCTACTATATAAATTTTCGATGACTAAAATATACAAATAAAGCCTTGTTTTTCAGAAAACATAGAAATTAAAGTAGATATGGGTCACTTGTATAAAATGAAACATACTTTTTAATACTTCCGCACAGAGCTGGCATTTTGTATTAATTTCCTTAACTTATTTATTACTGATTTTATTTATTGTAGAAGAAAGTTTGTGGCTCCTTATTTACCAGCTTTAAAAGGTCCTTCATGGTGAGCCAGAACTCCAAGCGCCAGTCTCCCTTGGGTGGGTCCCATTTATAAAATGCAAGTATTTCATCCCCCTACATTATTCTGAATGAACTATTCCCAAACCCAAATAGATGGCATTTTGCAACTTGTTTTATTGATGACATTTTTCAAAGAAATAGCATTATTCAAAGTTAGATTTTAATAGTTTCTTTTGAAAAATTTAAGTTTTAGTATAATATATTTGAGGCTATATTCAATGACCTAAAACCTTCTGTCTTCATTGTACATCTATCCTACTGTTGGAGTGAATTAAGAATGATTATTTGAGGGCCTTTCTGGTGGCATAAGGGGTAAAGTCTCAGTTCTATGAAGCAATATCCAGCCACTGCAGCATAAGTTCAATCCTTGGCCAGGGAGCTAACCCATATTGGCGGCAGACCTCTCCTGTCTACTTGCTGCTCCCCTCAGCAGTGTATTTCTGTCACTTCGCCTGTTCTCCCCACTCTGTCTCTGGTAAATCCTCTTACCCCCTGCACGTCTGGCCTATACCCCAGCTCTTATATGCATAAATAAATAAATCTTTTAAAAAAAAGAATGATTATTTGAGTTAGACTGATGTCAAGACTCAGGTTGGGTCCCTTGGCCCACTTTCAATTGAAATTTGAGAAGTCTTCTTATCCAGTTATATCTATGTGAGGTAATCACAACTTTTCCTCAGAACTTTTCCTTAGACTTTTGCTAAACAGTAAAAGAAGAAAATGTTTCTCCTTAATATAGTAGTTAGGTTCCTCTTACTATTTTTGGAATAAAAACTTAAATTCACTTCTATTCAATATCTCTCCAGATTTATTATAAGGAACATAACAGGTAATGTGAGATCCAAATATGCTCAAGTTCAGTAATATTCAAACCACAGGTCACAACCAATTTGTGGGTCAGGAAATTAATTAATAGTTTTTGGTCCACACATAAATATTGAATGATACTAGAATGAAGTGTAAAATATCAGTACATCTTACACTATAAGAGCATAGGCTATTTCATTTCCTATATGCATATGTGTACGCGTTTACATCTATATACTATAATCTGTATTTTATTGTGATTCGTAAAATACTTTGTTTTATCTTTATGTTAACATATGTCATCACTGACTACTATACTGGACACTGTTATGATGATACTACATCATCTATATTCTTATTGGATTCTGCTTGGAACAATGTTATTAGTGTACAACAAAGTGCAACAATGAAATCTATTATTTAGTTAGTGAAGGAAATGGTAAATGCCCTTATTTCCTGAGTATTTCTCATTACTTTACAATAATCTATAAGAGAAATTTATGTCTTTTCTCAGGGGGAAGAATGATTTGATTCTTCTGATAAATTACTATTTTATATAGACCAACAGGAATCTTGCATCAAAATTGGCATATTCTTCTCTAACAAGTAGACAGTCTCTTAGGGTTTATATATCATGCATTAACTTAATATTAACTACATTTTACATTTAAACATCTATTTTAATTTTTTTGCTTCATTTTTTTCAGAATGTGTTTTACACTTAGGAGTTTTAAGAATTAGGCAAGGTATATTCACTCATACATATGTAAAGCAAGAATAATGAATAAAAATGATGCCTCATCAATTTCTTCTGGTGTCATTATAATAAGAATATGAAGGTGGGATTGATACTTTCAGGTATGTCCTTGAATCAAGTTATGACAAACTATATGACCTAAATATTTTGGCCAAGAAATTACCTTTACGTACTTAGATTCACTCTTTAAAGAAATAATGAATATCTGATTTTACAAAATGTATTTGGCATATAAAAACATTATTGTTTGCAATATTTTTAGAGAAAACTTAAGTCTATATTCTGTAGCCTGAATACATGGATTTCAATTGCTGTCCTTGCTTAGTAGATAAGTCATGTAAAATAAAGCATTAACCCCACTGTGGCCAAATGACTATTCTTAAAGTGGAAGCAATAATAGAATCTATCTCTTAGAGTCATTTAGGCACCTAATGTATTGGCTATACATAGAACTGAGAGCTCTATTTTTTGCCTACAAAAATAGCCTTGTAAGTGTGAACAATTATTCCCATCCTATCCCAACCACAATAGTGCCTTTCAAAAGAGCAATTTTTCTAGTTTCTTCTCTTCTTTTTCCTTTACAAGTCTCAGCTCCTCCTTCTATATGTCAGTGATGCGCCTTTCAAGTAGTTTAGAAAACCCTGCCGCTTGGTACAGTGAATTGATTTCCTAAATCTTTTTTTCTTCTAGTTTTGGGAAGCTTCAGTGGAGTTTCACTTATGTTAGAGAAAAAAAACCTCTTAGGCAAGTGAGAGGGAGAAATGACAAGAAACATTTCTAGATAGAAGAAAACTTAAACTTGCTGTGCATGTTCTGGTATTACTTTTAGTATTTCTCTTTTGTGCTAATTCTAAACTGGACAAATATTTTATACTAATTTTATTGATGTATCTGTATTTTTTCCCATAATAGTATTCAAAGTACAATGAAGATGTGTGTGTTTTTCCGTTTTCACTAATACTGAATATAAGTTCATACTTTTATGATATTAAACGGAATAAATGATATGACTTTTCTCTAACAATTTACTCTGTCCTACCCATCTGCATTCACTTTCTCTTCCAATTTCTCATTCTACTTTTCTTTATATTTATTATAAAGATAATAAAGATGCTGTTCATTTTCTCAGATGCCTCTTTCCTGTGATATTGTAAATATATCCATTGACCCTGGCCTTATTCTCAAAAAGCAATAATTTTACCACATATGCAGTCGGTAAACACTGTTCTCTCTCACTCTTGTAAAGGAGAAATCAGAAAATTGTGAGATCAAGTGAAGATACTATGTTTAAAAGAGACTAAAACCACAGCATAATAGTAGGAACCTTGTGCCGAGAATGGCTGGAAGAGGTTTTTCCTTTCCTCATGCTGTTCCCTTCAAAAAGAAAAGCTATTTGTGATCTCCTAGACATGAAATTTTTTTTTTCACTAGAAGTCTTCTGCCTAAATATCTTTCTGCTTTCAGTTCAAGGGTTAACTTAAGCACAGTCTTCCTAAGACTTCCTAAGTTGAAGTTTAGGTAAGGGTCTCACTCCTTTGCAGTCCATGCTAGCCTGCCTGGTAGCAAAGTTATACAGTCTCCTCATGGATGAATGATCTGTCTCTTCCTGACCTAAGGTTTCATAAGAATGGTGTCTGTCTTTTCATCATTGTATTCAGTTTCTGCTGCAGTTATTGTAATGCAGGGGATGTACTTGAATTGACTATTAATAAATTAAAGGCAAGTAGAATAAATATGAATATCCTTCCCTTCCTAATTGAAAACAATACACATTATTGACCTGTTTGGCAAAAAATAGCATTGAAGTATTTTTTGATCATTTTACACATGATACACTCTTTGAATCCACAGATAACAATGAAAGAAGTAGGAAAACTCATCTATGTATCAAGTTTTAATATAAATATTTTGAAATTCAAAGGGAAAATGAACTGGCTTGGACTGAAAGGTATTCCCTAAAGATTTTACATGACTTAATTAAAGACAAGAAAATGATTAAAATTTACTCCATGAGAGCTATAGTATTCAGTATAGTTGTCTATTCTGAAAGGCGACAGAATTAACAAATATAGTTGGTAGTCTTGGAAATTCACAATTTACATTTGCTTATTAAAGCATCTGAGAAGTCTTCCATAAAAAGAGATATATCTTATAAAATATATTTCCTGTATATGTCCCACCAGAGTCACCAAAACAAAAACAAGCAAACAAAAACCAAAAGATATATATTTCTTAAATGTGCTTGACCATATTAACACTTCAGGGGTCAGTGTTTCAAGGAAAACACTTTTGAGAATGTTGATATAGTGAGCAGTTGATTGTATTTGTATGTATTCTGAGGAGGGAAAATGGAGGGTTCTTATGGAGAAATATGGTTCTCTCTTGCAAGTTCTATTCCTCATATTAGAAAATACTAAAATTACATCTCAACACAAAAATCACCCATAGGGGTTGTTGCCTGAGATATAGGCATCTGGGAAAGTAAATATAAAAGCAGCTCTGAAACTAGGAGACCAATAAAATGGGGAGTAGAAAGAATGACCTTAACAGTGGTGGTCTTCAAGAAAGTAATCACTAAATAGGAAATAGAACTGCAGGAAACAAAGATCCAAGGATAGATTGGAATCAGTTTAAACTGGGAAATATATTCCCATTACTATTCTGAATTAACTATTCCCAAACTCAAATATTATCCAACTTGTTTTAATGATGATATTTTCAAGAAAATAACATTATAAAAAAGTTAGATATTAACAGAGTTTTTTTTTTGTGAAATTTTCAAGATTTAGGATAATATATTTGAGGCTATATTAAGACTTCATAAGTATTACAAAAGGGATAAAAATTAAATTCAATGACATTATATGAGCATTTATGATATATTTATTACTGCTCTAGATATTGTCAAGCAATGATAAAGTATATTATCCATCTTGACCTCAAAGATAGTACAAAAAGCTATGGAGGAAAAGCTAAAATATGTAAAGCAAAAAGAAATTGAGGATTATGAGTACAATATGAATTAAGAGAAAATTAAGGCATTTTGAGTTGTAGTAATATTATATAGTTTTATAGGGGTACCTTAAGGAAGGTGGACATAGAGAGATAGAAAAAGGAGAGTCTTCAGGATTGGAAAAAATTATAGGATCACAGCTAATGAGCAGGGAAGACTATTGTTAATTGCTCTAGAGAGATGGATAGATGCTGGCTGCTTGCAATGGAATATAGATTTAAGTCCTGGTGAAAGATGGTGATCAAAATTGATAGGGATATGAAGTGAAAGGATGAAAGGATAGTGTGTACACACACACACACACACAATCTCCCCTTGATCTGAATTTGATACATTGTTATGGTATTATTGATTATATTTTGGCATTTAGTTTTTTAGCGTTTTTACTAGGTGATCTGATATTAAATATTCTGTCCTCACAACTCCTTTGCAAAAGATATTTACCTGGGATCTTTTCTAAAATCAAACCAGGCTGAAAAACGATGATGTAAAAGTACAATGTGCCAAAATATTATTTGTACATCACTGCCAAGAGAGGTAATGATATGTATTTTCCAGTAATGGAAAGATATGATAGCAGTGAAGAAATGAGACCCTTTGAGATTATCATAATGCTGTTATCTTCAAACTGGAACAAATTCATTCTAATTTGTTCACCTTATTGTTTTGCTGCACTGAATTGCCTCATTGGTCTTGCAATACCTCTATATAAGTAAATTTTAATTTTGATCACTTCAGGCAAGAGCGCATATATGATGAAATGTTATCACAGATGACAGGATAGTGATAAATATGAAATTAAAACAGCCCTCTAATTCTGTAGACAGTTTTCTATTATGCTTACTTGGCTCACGCAACTGTAAGCTCATAGAACAAGTGGCAGCCTAGTTAATCATAAGTATCATGGGCTAATTTGTTATGACAGAATACCATGTGCACTCATTAAATGTGGTGACACTTTTATCCCTTTAATCTTATTTCCCTTTATGATTGTTATCTACCAAATCTGAGAACTGTGCAACAATAGAGCAAGAATTAGAAATCATGTCTAAGATTACATAAAAGCAGCTAGAGATTTTCATCATTAAATATTGGGAAACATAAATAATTTCAGTAAATGAGACTGAAATTACCAATATCTTTAAATAATACATTGAAATATTATATATTCAATTACCACAACCAGTATGTGGTGATGATAGAATCACTAAATAGATTATATATTAGTATAATTTTTACTAAAACAGAATACTATTACTTGACATATGAATGATTCATTAAATTGGAAAAGACCATTCTTCACAATATTTAAACAGAAACTCAAGAATAAGTTAGAAAATGGAAGCGTATGATCTCTTCCACATTTTGTATCTTCTTTTTTAAAGTCAATTTACTTTTGAATTTAGTTCTGCCTTATTAATTCCTTTATTGGGTAGTTTAATGGCTTGACTTGGATCTTTAGGGATTACAATTACCTGAGCATTACTTGAGGCAATGCAGCACAGTGGTGGATGTGTGTACAAGGTTATTTCCAGAAAAGCCAGCCTCTGAAACCAGGCTGTAAAACTTACTTTTTTAACCATAGGCAAGTTATTTAATCTCCATGAAAACCTAATATTCCTCACATGAAAATTAAAAGAAGCAATTCTTTAAAAGTAGGGCATACTGAAGAATGATCACTTATCCAAATATCTAACATTTACTTGAATTAAACTGTCTATTTAAGAGTAAATTATCATTGTCTAAATTCTTTAATTGTAGAAAATTTTTTAAGGAATAGCTTCTGTTGTCAATAACAGAAAATCAGAAAATGAGTGGAATAAGCAACTATCAAAATATAATTTTGCCTTAAACAAGATCCAGAGTTAGGCACAACAGTGTGGGAACATCAAGAAGAAGAGAAAAGAAACAAATAAACATTTTCAGGAGAAAAGCAATGAGCTATTATAAAATTTATCACAATATTTTCAGCAATTTAAATGAAGTGAATAAATAATAATACAAAAATCCTCATAAAGATATAGGAAACTTTACTTACCCATTATAAAATATAGATTACTGATTCTATATTGAGCATTATTATTATAAACATTTTTCTCTAGTGATGAGTTCTAACAAGTATTTTAGACAAAATAATTTTAATTCCAAATAAAATATTATAGTAAGTAAAGAACATCTCTTACTATAATTTGTGATAAGATATGACAATAACTCTATAGGAATGGAAAATTACAGATCCTTTTCAGTAGTAAGCATATATATATATATATATAAATTTTACAATATGTTCTGATGACTAATTTTGGCTTAATCTAAATAATATAACATGGTAAAATATTAAGCAATTAATTATTGAACTCTACCATATAAACTAATAAAAAGCAAAACAAAAACCTATGATGATCTTACTAGAGGCAGAAAAAGCTTTTGGCAAAATTAAATACCCATGAATGATTAAACCATTAAACTAATAAAGGAATGAAAATTTTCCTTCTTTGATAAGGAGTATCAGCAAAATCAACTTATAATAAATACCACATCCAATGAGAAAATGTTGAAATCTTATCCCTCTGAGATAGGGAACCAGATAAATATGTCATTCATTGCCATTTCTATCTAATTATACACTGTAGGTGTTAGCCGCAGTAGAAAGGAAACAACTGATAAGAAAATCAAATGAGAAGCTTAGAAAGGAAGCTCAAAGTATTGTAAGATAATATGATAATGAACATAAAAGAATAGAAATATAGAGTGTTAGAATTTATGAGATAATTTAACAATTTCATTAATTTTACTATATACACAATCAATATATAAAATATGAAACACCAAGAAGTGAATCTAAGTAAATTTTGCATAACTCAAATAACAGAATTGTAAACTACATTGAGCTACATTAGATAATTCTGAATAAATTGAGAAATGGAAATTTCTCATGGATTGGAAGTCTCGTTATTGCAAAGACATCAGTTCTCCTCACATTTATTTGGAAATTCAAAACATTCTCTGTAGGTTCATTTTCTTCACAGTGGAATTTAACAAGTTGATTCAAAAACTTTTTAAGAGGTACAAAATGCTGACAGTAGGCCTAGTGTTCTTGGAGTTAAAAAAAACTATGTCTTTAAATAATTGACAGTAAGGTATGGAAAAGAGATAGAGAAATAGAACAAAATTGAGTCACAGCATAAAAGAGTACTATCTTGTCAGTAAATAGGACAAAGTAAAATTCTCAGTAAATATTAATGATCAAAGAAATGACAAATTACAAACATTGAGATATTATTATAAAATGTTTCAAATCAGACAATATCAAAACTTTGGTAAGTTTTGTACCAAGGGTTGCAGAGTTTCTGGAAGTCTTGTGTTCTATTAATAAGAGAAAAACTTTAAGAATAACCAAGTTGTACATTTAAAGAAATCCATGCTATTATGGACTGAATGTTTTTTGTTTACCCCGGATTCATATGTTAACAGTTTAATCCATAACATGATAATTTTAGAGATGGGGCTTTTGAAGGGTTATTAGGTCATATTTGGATTAGAATCCACATAATGAAGAGGAAATGTGGGTTCTTTCTTTCTCTGCCATGAGAAGATACAGGGGTAAGACAGTTATCTGAAAACCAAAAAGAGGGTTCTCCCCAGAACCTCACCACAATGGCACCATGATTTCAGACTTTCAGCTTCTATAACTGTGAGAAATAAATGTTTGCCATTTAAGCCAGCGTATGGTATTTTTGTTATAGCAACATGAACCAAACAATGCACATGGCATCATTGTGTTTTAAAACCCTAACTTTGACAGCCCACATATTTAATTAGAGCAAATGTAATGATCACAGAGTCATAAATGGAATACCATTAATTTGCAAGTGTGAATAAATAATAATTGTATGCAACCACCTGAATGAATATTGACTAGAAAGTAGCAAAGAAAGTAGGTATGTACATACATGTATAGTGTAGTCTTGTCTGTTTTTTAATCTTATGTATGCATTTATATACATATATATGTGTGTGTGTATATGTATATGGGGAAGAGTGTTCGTATAGTAAAATTATTTAAAATAGTAAGGGGGTGATTTTTCCCAAGTATGTGCGTATACTAAGTATATATTAAATCAACTTCTTCTGTCCACATATATTGTAAATATATAAAATCTTTGGAGAAAGTGTTATATGATTAGGAGATGAAGAATGGTGCTTTAAAGTTTCTAGCAATGTTCATTTCTTAAAATAGGTTACTTTGTGTAAATCACATATAGTCAGCATGTCTATTTGTCTGAGCTTGTTTGATATTAAGAAAAAATCTTCCAAGTCTTAGACTAGGGCTCATCTAATTTCTGTTTATAGCATAGTTGTAGAGATTTTAATTTTATTCTGTGCCAGGCTACAACAAAAGAGAAGCATTTTTTTTAATGTCCAGAGTAAGAGCCAGATAATTCAATCATATTTTGAAGGTTATAGATAAAATTACTGAGGTAGAAAAATTAAGCAGACCCAAATATCCACATGGCACAGTACTCTGGGTGTATTTTGTATAGATACAAGTCTTATAATTTTCAACATTTCCTTCTGGAACAACCAGTGTTTATGTCAGCAAAAATATTAATAGTAAATAGGAGTTATTTAGCAATGGTTCTGTGATATTAATCATACTTTAAGAAAGTTAGGAAACATACTTTAATAAAATGTCTGCAAATGTCTATTATAAAAATGAAAACTTTAATGCTTTAGCACTTAGGTTATCATGAAAATACAAATGGGAAGGGGCATTTAGGTTATCTGAACAATGTAGATTATGAATATACAAATGGGTAGAAGCTCAGATACCTTTGTTTTACACTCACATGGAGGAGAAAATTAAGAAGCAGAGATGAGTACTGATTTCCCCAAGGTCATTGTGCAAATAAATGCAAAGCTACTTTTAGATATCAACTCTCAAGTCCCTTTTTTTGCACCCTCCTTATATTTTAATTCCCCAAATTATGGGTAATGTATGAGTTACTAGATTTATATTTGTCCTTAATATACATAGTAAAGTCAGTAGTAAAAATTTCAATAGTATCAACAGCTAATACTGATGAGTACTTACACTATGCTTGCTACCATTATAAGCATTGTAGGAGTATCCACTCATTTACTATTTATAAAAATCCATAGATTGGTATAATGGTTACCTGTTACTGTGAAACAGATGTTTCATGAAGTGTTTGGCAATACAGATTAGAAATATGTAATTTTCAATTTGATATTAATGCACATTTTATTCTAATAATAGAGATACATTTCTTTTGTAGTATGAAAAGTTATCTATTATAGTGTATTATGAGAATCCTGGGTTTATTTTGAGCTGTAAATTTTCTCTTCATTTGTGGATGCTGAATATTATCAAAATATACTTTAGATTCTTTTAAGATAATCATATATATTTTCTCTTTCACTAATTAAAATAATTATATAAATACATTTCCTAATATGAAATCATTTTGCATGCTAAGCTAAACCCAACTTGGTCATGGCATATTAGTCTTTAATAACACAGTTAGATTCCATTTGCTAACATTTTATTTAGGATTTATGCATCTATGAGTGAAGTTGATCTATAGTGTTGTTTGAATTATATATTTCATGGAACACTGATTTTTTTTCTAGTAACTATTAAGATTTTCATAGTGATGTATTTTTCAGCTTAGTCTAGGGAATGCTAAGATAACTATATGAAAGGGGGAATAAATATCATACATTTCTAATACAGCAAGGCAATGTGATCAAAGTAGTCTCTTCATGTGCAAATACCCATAATGGCTGGACAAAATAAAACCACAACTTCACAAGAACTAAGGTTTTCATTTAAAAATGAAACAGTAATGGGAGGTTTTCCCTTAAAAATATTAAGGTGTGTTATAAAGTCAGAAATAACAAAGGTCTGGTACAGAGAAAAATAAGAGAGATACACAAAGCACCTCAAATCAGACCCGTGTATTTATGTAAATGTAAAAGACCCTTGCATATATGAGTATAAAATACATTATAATCATTGACTTCAAAAATGGTAATGCATTATGGGACCAGGTGGAAGAAGAGTGAGAAACAAGATGTCAAAAAAAAGAGGCAATTTGGGCCTCCCTGGTGGCGTAGCGGGTTGAGCACAATGCTGTGAAGCTGTCCGCAGCAGCCTTTGCAGCGTGGTTTCGATTCCCGGCTGGCCAGGGAGCTACCCACATGGCGAGGCAGACCTCTCCTTTCTCTCCCGCTGCTCCCCTCAGCAGTGTATTTCAGTTAGTCTGCCTGTTCTGCTCTCCACTGTCTCTGGTGAATCCTCTCACTCTTCCACGCCTCTCGCCTGTGCCACAGCTCTTGTATAAATAAATAAATCTTTAAAAAAGAGAGAGAGAGGGCCTCCCTGGTGGCGCAGTGGTTGAGCGCTGGGTTGCGAGGCTGCCCGCGGCCTCTGCAGCACCTGTTCGATCCCCGGCTGCTCCCCGGCCACTGGAGGAGGGTCCCACATGGCGCGCAGACCTCTCCTGCCGCCCGCTGCTCCCCTCAGCAATGTACTTCGGTCCTTCTGCCTGCTCTGCTCCCTGCTCTGGCTCTGGTGAATTCTTTCACCCTCCCGTGCTTCTGACTGTACCCAGTGCATGTATAAGCAAAACAAACAAACAAACAAATAAATAAATAAATAAAACATGCCTCTATAAAAAAAAAGAGAGAGGCAATTTGAGAACTATCTGACATCATTTAAAAAGTCAACATGAGAATAACAGGTATATGGGAGAATAAGAGTTAAGAGGGAAATAGTCTACATAGGAATCAATAAATAAAAATTACTCACACCTGGGTAAGGAATTAAAGAAATCCATGAAGCTAAAAACACCTGGTAAACTAAATGTCACAAGACACATAGTATCAAAACTAGCAAGAGTAGGGCCTCCCCGGTGGCGCAGCGGTTGAGTGCTGGGTTGCAAAGCTGCGCGCGGCCTCTGCGGCGCCGGTTCGATCCCCGGCTGCTCCCCGGCCACCGGAGGAGGGTCCCACATGGCGCGCAAACCTCTCCTGCCGCCCGCTGCTCCCCTCAGCAGTGTACTTCGGTCCTTCTGCCTGCTCTGCTCCCCGCTCTGGCTCTGGTGAATTCTCTCACCCTCCCGCGCTTCTGACTGTACCCAGTGCATGTATAAAAAACAAAACAAACAAACAAACCAGCAAACAAATAAATAAAGCATGCCTCTATAAAAAAAAAAAAAAAAAAAAAAAAACAAAACTAGCAAGAGTTTAAGACAATGAAAGATTATTGGGACCGTACACTGAGCCATCCCTTATAGAAAGCAGTATGAAGGTTTCTCAATATATTAAATAGATCTACCAAATGATCCAACAGCTCCACTCTCATCTACTGAAAGGATGCAAAAACACAGATTTTGAGGGATATATGCACTCCTATGTTCATTGCAGTACTATTTGTAACAATCAAGTTATGGGAACAACTTAAATGCCCAATGACAGAAAAGTGGATTAAGAAGATACGTTGTGTGTATATATGTGTGTGTGTGTGTGTGTGTGTGTGTGTGTGTATATGTGGTATATATATTTATGGCATATATATTTATGGTATACACACACAATAGAATACATGCAGCTGTGGAAAAGATAAACTCTTGCCATTTGTAACAGTAGGAATGAAACTGGAGGGGATTAATTATGTTAAGTGCAATAAGTCAGGGGAAGAAGGACAAATACCAGATGATTTCACTCATATAGAATCTAGAGAAATAAAGGGACTGACAACACTAAACCAAAAAAAACCCCGGAAATACAACTGCAGAATTGAGGTTGCTGGAGGTGGAAGGAGTCCAGTGGTCTATAGTAATTGATATGGATGCATCCTGGTAAGTGGTGTAGTGACACATCTGAAAAGGTGTAAACCTATTCACCTAAATCGTAAACAGTGTTGTAAATTATTTAAAAGGTAAATCAAGGATGCTCACTCTATAATCATAATATTTTACATTGTTGGAGTGATTGACCAATGGATATCATTAAATAAAAGAATGATACATTATACATTATACTATTATACATTATACATTATACTACTCTTTATTAGATAAGCGAATAGGCTATGTAAATAATAGAATATACATACTTACATTTGCAGTAAATATATAAAAACATGAAGTTTATGTAGACAACAAATTTTACTAATTCTCTAGAATTTGGTAGAAAGTTTATGCTAGCACTGTTCTTAAGTTTTATGTTCTTAAAATTAATGTTATATTCTTTAAAAAAAAAGATGTGACTCAAGCATTGAAAAATATTAACCTCCTAATTTAGTAAGTATAAAAGCTCTGGTATATTGTTTTGTTTATATGAATAGATCATAATTAAAGCTTATGAATTGTGCATGTAGTATTTTCCTCAAAGCTGGATATTTATAGATATATTAGGCCATATTATTATGGTCCAGTATTAACTAGTCCCTATTTAATTGTTGTTCAGAATTAACACACATTAAATGCCATAAACCTAAAATACAAAATAAACCTGCTTCTCTGTTTCCCAAGAAAAATTTTAAAATAAAACCTTGACATGAGATTTTAAGAGTGTCCTCTCTTTAGGCTATGAAATGCCAAGGTTCATCTTGGTCTGGGAATTCCCAGCATGACAAAACATTCTTAGTGCTAACTTGTAATGCAAGGTGTGAGAACAGAAGTTATGGCTAGATTCTTAGAAGTGTCAAAGTGAGAGAAAGAAATAGGTGATTACACAAATAGGTTACAACTCACAACTGCCAAATACAAAGTAATTTTGTAGAAAAATTCACTCCATAGGACTCATTTTCACCCTATTGTTTGAAAACTTTGCAAATACCATTTCCTTTTATAAAGAGTTAAGTCAATAATACAATTCTCTTTGAAGGGAAGATTTTTAAAATTGTATGAATTTTGCCCCCTTTAATTTAGAAATTCAGGTTTGCCTTTGAAGCAGAGAATAACGAATAAACATGGAATAAACTACTTCCATTTAAGGGGTCTAAGTCCCTAAATTTAGCTGTAAATCAGATTCTAGAAAAAGTTACGTGGAAAAAATGCAAATGAGAAACTTCTGAACAAGATTTTGTTTGTATTAAAATAAAATTTCTAAATCTTTAATAACTTCAGAAATTTTTAAGAAACTGTGTTTCTTAAGGTCAGATTAATTTTTTTCATCTCTCATTGTATATCTGTATCATTAAAATTCTAAGTTTCCTGCTAAAAATACCTGTGAAGGGTCAAGGCATGTTACTCTTATCTATTGATAGTCCCAAAGCTCTAAATAAAATTCTGAAGTAGGTTTTACTCAGTTTGACCCATTTACTCTCTTTAGGGTAGTTTCATTTATAATCTTTCATTTTAAACCCTGCAATATATCTAGAATAAAATTATGTGTTGGAGGAAAATATGTATATCTTCACATATATCCACATGTTACAAACTTCCTACAGAGGTGTCAAATTCCACTACATATATGCATTTTTCAAATGCTAAATGCATGTTTAAAGATACATTTTACTCTTTTATAATAAAATTCCCATGCAATGAATATTGTCATTTGTTTACTCAATAAAGAAAACTTTTAAAAACTAGTTCATAGATTATTTGTAAAATAAGATTATAAAATTATATGTATTTTATATTTTTATTGGGTGGCAGTCAGATAAGCTAAATCTAAAGTGTGCAATGGAATTTCCACAACTCTGGCATGCAATACCAGTATTTATGTTCTGTAAATCTGGCTTTAATTATGTGGCATGTCATATGATTTAGTTTCTAATCATATTATAATGTTCACATATCACTAAATGATAAAACTGCAAAAGAAATTACTTGCCTCTTCTGAAAATTTATATGTAGAATATCTATTGACCTTAGATTGTTCCCTTTTAGTCAAGTTTAACTGAGGAATGTAGTAGGATAATGAATCCATATAAATCTGTGAAATTTCATGGTCCATAGAATTATAATGTGAAGAATATCCAGTCTTTTCTAGAATCTGCCTAATATATATTTTTCCATTTGTAACACCATCACTGTAGTTCAATTTTCTACCTTTTCATCTTAATGTATTTATCATCCAGATTGATATTTACTTTTTCCTCCCTCTTTTACCTCCTTAAGTCAATTAAAGTGAAAATTTTAAAATGTAAATGTGATCTTGCCATCCCTCCTCCATTGTACTGAATCTATATTCGTCTTCACTTATCTGAAGTCTAGAAAATCCTGGAGACTGTTGCCAACAGGCTCCTAGATATTGTTTTTTTCCTACTATAATGATGTAATCTTACATGATGAGAGCAACAGAAAACTTGTATGATGGAGGCAATAAATAAATAGGTCTTAGATGCATGAGCTTTTACAATGAGTATCTTGACTTTATTTTCTTTTTTGAAGGTCAAGGGACAGATGTGACATTGATATAGCTTCCTAAATTTTCCTGACCTCTTTGTTATGTAGCAACTTTTCATGTAGCATAGCTGGAAATGGGCAACTAGAAACTAGCAGTTCTTTTTGACTTTTACTTTCATGTTTTCCAACATGTTTGTTATTATCCACTCCCCTGTCTTAAGTGTGTTCTGATTAAAATATGAAGATTGTTTTCTCTTTTCCCGACTTAACTCTAATATGACTACTCCTTCTTAAATTTTTGCATGGTATTCAATTGACTTATGAGTGAAATAAAAATATTCCATAAGGGTCTGGTATAACCTCATCTTAAAGCAGCCACCCAGGTTTGGGGAATATATAGTTGTTTAAGCCTTCAAGAGACCAAGAACTCAGTTCCAGTTTTCTGACATCTGGTAATGATCAACATGCCAAATCCTTCCAGTGCTGAAGTAAATCATTACTTTTTAACATCTCATTTTCAATTCATCCTTTACAAACTCTTCTAATAATGCCATAAAAGTTTCTTTTTAATAGTCCCCAGCTCAGAACTTCTCAATTATTTCCTAATGTCTACCAAAGTGTGAATTTGGTATTCAAAGCCAAGTCACTTTTAAGCATTCTCATATATATACTACACATACCCCCCCACATACATATACTACATATACATATATACTACATTTATACATATATACTATGTGTATGTATACATATATGTATACAATATATGTTATGTAATTTGTATCTTATTGCTTTCATAAAACACATTTCTTACAAACTGTTATGCATCTAAGTATCTTGTCCTTTCCAAACCTCCTCCAGACTACATCATTTAAAATTTTGTCCATCTCAAGACTTCTCAAATATTATTTAAACTTTTTTAAAATTCCCAATCAGGTATTTATTCTCCTAGATATAAAATCTGCTTTGTTAGTATCATGGTCTTTGTTTTGGATTGACTACCCTTGTCAAAGAAGAAAGTAGAAGGGAAACTGTTATCCTTTGTCTGGAGAAAATATTCTGACATATAAGTAAGGCAAACATGTACAATTTAATTTTTAAAAGTTAGAGGTAAAATATCATTGCTAATCAGATTATTTTGAAGACTGTCAAAGGTGAAAGATGAGTGGAAAAAAGATATGCTGTTCATTGCAGGACCATCAGAACACACTACAATATATTGGAACCCAAATTTTTCATTTATAAATGTCTCAATATCAAGAAAAATAATACAAAATGCAATAATTGGTAGAAGGAACAATACTAGTCATAAGTGAAGCCCATTGCTACCTTAATGTACTGCCTAACAATGTTTTGCATAAACATTACTTACATGTTGAATTATAAAAGTTTTAAAATTGTATGGCATTGTCTTATCCTGAAATAGCTTTAAAAGCTATTTTATAGACATCTATTATAATCTATATATAAAATAATTGAAGTAAAGAATACTGGAAATATTTGTCCAAGGTAAAATATTGGGGATTAAACCAAATTCTCATGCACATTTCATTTATTAATAAGTCTTATGAAATGGTTAACTGATTGAATATACTATCCTTTGCATAGTGTTGTAACATTTAAAGCATTTTTTATTTCCTTTATTTTTTTATGACAATTGCAATGGTTGATGTGGTCCATTTTCTGTGAAGACGTTCTTTACTACCATAAAGGAATATGGTATTGAAACCCAAGTCTACAGGTTTAAGCTCTATCAAGAGTAAACATCTGTTCTTCATTTATAAAATGAAATATTTGAGACTCCAGCAAATTCAATTATAGGACTTTTAAGAGTGAAAACATATATTTCTTAGACCACCAAGAAAATAATGAAGCTAAACTTACTAAAATTCCAGCAATGAAATCCAATTTACTTGTTCTATATAACCAAACTCAAAACCAAATATTATAAAAATATTAATAAACTATATACTAAGCTAACATTCTTTCACCTTTCTACAGTTTTGCAACAACTTTTTTTATGATTTATTTATTTATGCATACAAAAGTTGGGGTACAGGCCAGAGATGCAGGGGTGAGAGGATTCACCAAAGACAGAGCGGGGAGCAGAACAGGCAGACTGACTGAAATACACTGCAGAGGGGAGCAGTGGGCGGGACAGGCGAGGTCTGCTTGGTCAAGTGGGTCTCTCCCTGGCCGACCGGGGATCAAACTCAAACTCATGCTGCAGAGGCTGTGCATAGTGTGGTGCTTAACCCCTTGCGCAACCAGGGAGGCCCTAAAACAACATTTTAACTGAACGTTTTTGGTTTTGTAATTAACCATCATCAACCAGTGTGGTAGCTGCTTCATTATGCTTTGCTACTGCCTGGGTGTGAAAGGAAAAGGAGGTTTGTGGGGGAGACAGCTTTTATTTCTATATAGATGGTGACAAAAATAGAAAGCGGAGGATAGAAAATTACTAGTTTGGTACTGTACATCCTGTCTGTGAAAAAGGTCTCTTTTTCAAATGCATGTCAATGAGAATTCTCTTTTTTCCCTAAATGTTCTAGTACACAGTCTCAATATATTCTGACACTCATTCTAACAAAAGAAATGTCAAAGTATAACAGTTTTTATATGAAATCCTTCCACGCGCTAGTTCCTCTTTTTTGTTCGTTTGTTTAAATCATACTTTTTCATGTTACACATTTATCCTTGCTCTAGTTTCAGTATTTCCTTGTTTTGGGCCACTAGAATCATTTAAAAGATACTGACTTGCTCTTTTGTCTAGTACTCATCATTCCTTCAGGTGACTAACTCCATTTTATGCTACATAAATTTCTCAATAAAATGTGCTTTGCTTTATCACTTAACATTTTATTATGCTCTAAGGAAAATGGGCTTAGATACTATACAGTTGTATAATAGAATAGATTTTTAGTATAGGACTCACCCAATAGGCTTACATTAAACAGCTACCCTAATCAATCCCAGTGGTTGTATAGAATGAATCCTGTATTCTCAGATTAAAAGAACCTGTACAGTGATGTAAAATCCTGATGGAAAATCTACAACTGTTACAAGTCCTGCATAGGGGGATACATAATTGTCTTTGAAAAGTAAGATACATCTTTGTACCTCTATAGAAAGCAGATGAGCCATAAAACAAACTGAAAAATCTATAAAACCTAAAGGCATTATTAAAAACAGCTATTAGTAATTATGTTTGACCATGTTTTAATTCCCTGCAGACATGTGTGCTTTCAATGCATGATTAAAATGGTCTTCAAATTAAATATTTGTCTTATGCTAAACCCACACATAACACTTAAAATGAATATATGCACAAACCATATGCACACACACACACATACACCACCCTACTTACAAATAGAGAGCTCATCTTAGGAAAATTCCATTTACTCTGAAGTCCTCATTTGCCTCAACCAAAAGGGAAATGAACAGAAATTTCTGTAAGTACTGGCTATTAAAAGAATAATTTTAATTAGAAATATGAAAACATATCTCCTCCAAAACCATTTCTAAATATGTTGAATTGAAACAAATACTAAAAGAAGTAGAGTAAAAGGTGGCAGGTAGGGCATAGACATCTACTCTTATAAAGGAATTCATAATAATATTAGTAAGAACTGTTCAAAACTACTTATTCATACAGAAAAGTATACTTTTACAATTATAGAAAACATCATAAAAGTAATTTATCCTTCTTCTGGTTTATTCCAATGTTAATATATTCTCTAACTAGAATAGAATTATCAGAAAAAGGAAATTAACATTGGTATAGTATCATTAGCTAAATACTTCATTCAAATATCATCAAATTTTCTACTGATGTCCTTTTTTATTCTAAGTTCTCATTCAGACTCTATGTTGCATTCAGTTTTTACTTCCTCTTGGTCGCTGCACATGTTACAATTTACAAGTCCAGTCTTTTATAATCTTAGTACCTTTGATAAGCATTAGCCATCTATTCTGCTGAAATACTCAATTTTGGGATTGCCTGGTGTTTTCTCATGATTGAACTAAGGTTATACGTTTTTGACAAGAGTAAATAGAAATGACAGTGGGTCCTCACTGTATCATATTATCAGGTTCATGATGTCAATGTCTTATAATTGATGATATTGACCTAGATCACCTAGTTTTCGCCACTGTAGTTACTGTCAGCTGCAGAACAAAAACATCTTCACTGAAAAGTTTTTATCTTTCCCCGCCCCAAACATAATGGGAATGTTAGTAGATTCTGATTCCCCCTAAATATTATTGTTTTCACAAGATTTTGTTAATGATGTTGGGCAAAAATCTACAACCATTTGGCAAAATATAAAAATTGAGGGAAAATGTCAAAAATTCTTAGAAAAGTGGTAACAAACATGAGTGAAAAATTGACAAAAATGTATAAATAATCCTAACTGTGGTAGCTTGGATTATTCTGTCTTTGCCTTGTCATTTCTGCACCCTTCACCCAGAATATGAGCAGGGAAAGTTGGAGATAAGGACAAAAGTGCTGGATGAGGAACTATACATGTTGAAAACATCATGTGCACAAAACAGCAATTGATATTATGCTTAGATTAGCTAAACCTTGAGGCCTCCCCAACTCCCGCCCTATCTCCTAGTTGTAGCTTGCCTTCTTGTTGCTTTGATTTCTTATCTTCCACTTGATTCTAAATAAATACAAGATTGCCCTTGTAGTGGAGCCCCACCTTGATTGATTTATTTTTTTAAGGGCATTTCCTTGGTGTAGACCCTTCAATCTTCTATTGTTCCAACTCAATTGGACTCTGAGTAATTCTTTTCATCCTGTGCCACACATCATAACAAGACACCTAACTTCCCTAACTTCATACAGAATAAGAAATGCAAATTAAATCTTTTGTGATATGCCCCCTCCCCCGCCCACAGAGGCAGCACTCTCCGACCAGCAGAGAGGAGGAAAACAACAAACTAAAACGACCAATAAGAACAAACTACACATCAAGCGGGACTGTGAGTGGAAAGGAACTATTGCAGCCACCACACCCCGTGAACGGGAGCTGAGGTGAACACTGCAGGATTCGCCGCGCGGTGAGCGAACGGCTCCGGGCGCCATTAGAGAAGAACAAAGACCCCGGGAGACCCGCACACAGCCCAGGCTGCCCGTAAGCTTGCGCAGAAAGCTGCGCACTCGGCGCGCTTGAAAAGCAAGTGCAGACCAGGATCTCGGCTGCCCAGGTCCCTGCGCCTGCGACCTAGGCTTGGGAGACGACCTAGACTTGCAGGCAGACGCGCGGGAGGTCCTCACTGAGGTGAAGGTCCCTCCCTGAGTAAGCAGGAACCAGGCGCCCAGGCACGGGAGCGGTGCAAAAGGCGCCATTCCCGCGCCACTGAACTGGGCTACAGCCCGCATCCTGGAACTGAGGGCTTTGGAACTGAGACCCGGGCCACGAAATTAGGGGCATGGGTTCCCCACGATGGTGGGGCACAAGGCAGACACAGCACCCCAAAGCCGTTGAGGTGTACCCTACCATCCCCGCTCTGCTCCCTGTCCCACGGGGTGGAAAATCAGCTCCCCAAGGGCTCTAGGAGAGATCTCTGGCGCCACCTAGCGACTTGAAGCCAGCAGAGGCTCCTGAAGGAGCTAGTGGCCAGCTGGGGAGTTAGCCCACACCCGGCACCTTCCGAACAAGTAGTCTGAGCCCACAGGGAGAGCGAGCACCCACAGCCGGGGCAGACCAGGCGCGCAGAAGAGTGTGCCTGACACCGGACGAGCAGGGAGTGTGTCCCACATCACCATTTTAGAACAGGGACATTTCTTCAGTAAAGACTACCTGCAGAAGGCTTCCTCAGGAGCCAGAGGTGAGCGGGGGAAGTTCGCCCACGCCAGACCCCCTCTGGCCTGCAGTCCAAGCCCAGAGGGGGAGCAGGAACCCACCACCGGGGCAGACCAGGCGCAAAGGGGAGTGTGTCCCCACATCGACATTTTAGGACAGGGACCTTTCTCCAATAAAGACTGCTTGAAACTGACAGATGACTCCTGGAGGAACCAGAGGGGAGCAGAGAAGCTCACCCAAGATGCCGGCCAGTCCCAAGAACACAGTGTCCCAACGCATACGGCAAATTAGAAAACAGACAGTAGGGAGGAGAAGAACCACACGCAACCTAGCAACTCTCCAGAGAAAAAGCACACCACAAAAAGAAAACCAGCCCCCAGATTGCAACGACAGTAACTTGGAAGAACTTCTGAGCCTTCCAGAAAGAGAATTTAAAATTGCCGTGATTAAAAAACTGACAGAAGTCATAAAGGAAAACAATGATAAGGGAAAAATAATCAATGATCAGAAGAATGAAATTGAGTCCCTAAAGAGGGAAGTAAAAGAAATGCAGGAGATCAAAGAATTAGTGGAAGAACTAAAGAATTCTGGGAAAAGCAATGAAAGCAGAATTGATGAAATGGAAGAACGAATAAGTGCTCTTGAAGACACAGAAATAAAAAGAACCAAAACAGAAAAGGAAAGAGAAGTACGTAGGAAAAAGAATGAAGAAAGACTTCGGGAACTATCTGACTCCATGAGGAAAGGAAATATAAGAGTTATAGGAATACCAGAAGGAGAGGAGAGAGAAGTAGGAACAGAGAAAATATTCAAAGAGATAATTGAAGAGAACTTCCCAAATGTGAAGAAGGAGCTGAAAATTGATATACAAGAAGCAAGAAGAACACCAAACTTCCACGACGAAAGGAAAAATACAGCAAGACACATAATAGTAAAGCTCCCAAGAATCCAGGACAAGGAAAAAATAATGAAGCTGGCAAGAGGGAAGAAACAGATAACATTCAAAGGAAAGCCAATCAGGCTGACATCAGACTTCTCTGAAGAAACACTATGGGCAAGAAGAGAGTGGAGGGACATAGTCAACAGACTCCAAGAAAACAGATGCCAACCAAGAATACTCTATCCCGCAAAGCTCTCCTTCCTCTTTGAAGAAAGAATATGGACCTTCCCAGACAAACAGATACTCCGGAATTTCATTGCAACTAAACCCCCACTCCAAAAAATACCACAAGGAGTCCTAAAGCCAGAACCTCAGAGGGACGAATAACAATGAAAGAAGGCCAAAAAAAAAAAAAAGTTATTAAAAGAATAAATAAATAAATTCAAAGGAAAGACAAACACAATGGCAAATACAGATGTTAACATATCAATATTAACTCTAAATGTAAATGGACTAAACTCTTCAATAAAAAGACACAGAGTTGCAGCCTGGATTAAGAAACAAAACCCAACCTTTTGCTGTCTTCAGGAAACACATTTAGCTACAAAAGATAAAAATAGGCTCAAAGTTAAAGGATGGAAAACAATCCTCCAAGCAAATGGACCAAAAAAGAAAGCAGGAACAGCTATACTTATATCAGATAAAACAGATTTCAAACTCAAAAAGATAAAAAGAGACCCCAATGGTCACTACATTATGATCAAGGGGACAATACTTCAAGAAGAAATAACACTCATTAACATATACTCACCAAACGAAGGAGCACCAAAATATATCAGACAACTGTTGTCCTCTCTGAAAACAGACATCAGAGAAAACACATACGTAGTGGGAGACTTCAACACACCACTATCAACAATGGATAGATCAACAAGACAAAAAATAAGTAAAGAAACCAAAGCTCTAAATAAGGACCTAGAGCAATTGGGCTTAACAGACATCTATAGAACACTAAACCCCAAATAAACGGAGTACACATTTTTCTCAAGCGCACACGGATCATTCTCCAGGATCGATCACATACTGGGGCACAAGACAAACATCAACAGATACACCAAGATTGAAATCATATCAACCATCTTTTCTGACCATGAAGGCATCAAACTAGAAATAAACCATAAAAAGAAGGCAAGGAACTTTCCTACTTCATGGAGATTAAAAACCACACTACTGGAAGACCATTGGACTAATGAGGAGATCAAAGAAGAAATTAAAAAATTTATTGAATTGAACGACAAGGAGGACACCAATATCCTAAATGTATGGGATGCAGCAAAAGCAGTAATAAGAGGAAAATATATAGCAATAGAAGCTCACATCAAGAAACAAGAAAGAACGCAAAGAAACAACCTAATCTCGAAGCTCAAAGATCTAGAAAAAGAACAACAAAAAAACCCCAAAACCAGTAGAAGAAAAGAAATAATAAAAACCAAAGCAGAAATAAATGAAATTGAAACTAAAAAAACAATCCAAAAGATCAATGAAACCAAGAGCTGGTTCTTTGAAAAAATAAATAAAATAGACAAACCCCTAGCCAGGCTCACAAAGGAAAAAAGGGAGAAAGCACAAATAAACAGGATCATCAATGAAAGAGGAGAAATCACAACGGACACAGCAGAAATCAAAAGAATAATCAGTAACTACTATGAACAGTTATATGGAAACAAGTTCAACAATCTAGAGGAGAAGGACAAATTCCTACAACTCTACAATCACCCAAAGCTAGATAAAGAAGAAATAGAACACCTAAACAGACCAATTACAATTAGCGAAATTGAAATGGTAATCAAAAACCTCCCAAAAACAAAAGCCCAGGACCTGATGGATTTACAAATGAATTCTACCAAACATTCAGAGACGAATTAGTGCCTATCCTTCACAAACTCTTCCAAAAAATTGAGAAGGAAGGGACAATACCAAACACGTTCTATGAAGCCAACATTACACTAATACCAAAACCGAACAAGGACAACACAAAAAAGGAAAACTACAGGCCAATCTCCCTAATGAACACTGATGCAAAAATCCTCAATAAAATTTTAGCCATCAGAATCCAACAATGTATCCATAAGATAATTCACCACGACCAAGTAGGATTCATTCTAGGGGCACAAGGATGGTTTAACATCCAAAAATCAATCAACGTTATCCAACACATCAACAAAAAGAAATATAAAAACCATATGATAATATCAATAGATGCTGAGAAAGCTTTCGACAAAGTGCAACACCCATTCATGATAAAAGCCCTTGAAATTCTTGGGATACAAGGAACATACCTCAACATCATAAAGGCCATCTATGACAAGCCAACAGCCAGTATCATTCTCAATGGTGAAAAGTTGAGAGCAATTCCATTAAGATCTGGAACAAGACAAGGATGTCCACTCTCACCACTGCTTTTCAATATAATACTGGAAGTCCTAGCCAGGGCAATAAGACAAGAGAAAGACATCCAAGGAATCCAAATAGGAAAAGAAGAAGTCAAACTATCACTATTTGCAGATGATATGATATTATACATAGAGAACCCCAAAAACTCCATAGAAAAGCTAATTCAACTCATCAATCAGTTCAGTAAAGTGGCAGGATACAAAATCAACACGCAAAAGTCAGTAGCCTTCCTATACACAAACAATAAATCTGAAGAAGAAGAAATCAAAAAAACCATCCCTTTTGTTATTGAAACAAAAAAAATCAAATATTTGGGAATAAATCTAACAAAAGAGGTAAAGGACCTATACAAAGAAAACTATAAAACACTGTTAAAAGAAATAGAAGAAGACACAAAGAAATGGAGAGACATCCCCTGCTCGTGGATTGGAAGAATAAACATTATTAAAATGGCTCCCACCAGAACTTACCATGCTGGCATTCTGATCTCAGACTTCTCCACCTCCAGAACAGTGACAAATAAATTTCTGTTGTTGAAACCACCTAGTTCATAATATTTTGTTATAGCACCCTGAGCTAACTAAGATGCCTACTGAATAATTCAATTATAGTTTCTTTAGTCTTCATTTTTTATCAATTTGAAAGAATGGTTTAAATATAATTATTTATAAAATCATGTCTACATAATTTTGAAATGATAAACCATAAACATAAAATATAACTGTCTTTACAACTAATTTTAAAAACCAATATTATTTAAATCTTTCATTTATGTTCCCAAAAGTTCAACTGAAAATACATCGTCCATGATGTAAGTCAAAAATAATGAGTTCTCTTGACAAATTAATGGCACTTAGGAAATTTTACAATATATTAAGTTAAAATGTGTGTGTAAATGAAATTGAGTCTCTTTGAATTATTAATGTATAAATGAGACTGTACTTACAAAATACTGATATTTCTTCTTTCACAAATGAAACTGCAAATATTCCAAATAATGTCCATATGTTACAGCTCTGGATATCCTGTGGTTTTGAGACTTGAATTCTCACCCAATGTTTTAGAAAACAGCTTTTTCAGTACTGTGTTAAGTCAACCACTTGAGAAATATTGTGACAACTATAGTAGTGGCCATATAACCTTGACCTGTAGAAAGTGTGATTTCACTTTATTATCACAATTCTTCTAACACTGAGGTGTAAAGTTGTGTGTGTGTTTTTTAATAACTTCTTTCTACTGGGGATAACTACTACCTTTAAAATTGAGACCAGAGTATGTTTTAGTGGAAGTAAAGAGAGGAGTGTGTGTGTGTGTGTGTGTGTACCTATTTCTAAAGGTAAATACATTGCATTTAGGGTAAATAATAATTGAAACAATAGAATAATAATATTTGTTCTACATTGTCTTGGTCATAAACTGCTGGATAAAAAATATGGAGCAAACAGACATTTATTTCATGACATCCAATGGCAATTAGATAAAAAACATTTCATTGAGTAATTATAATAAAAATGCATTTGAATGAATGCAGATACTTTTAGAATATTTGTGTTTGAGTGTGTAGAGATTTAATTTTCCTAATGCTGAATATATCCTGTTTCTTTTTTATTCTTATGTTCAGAGAAGTTCTCTATTACATTAGAAGCAGATGGCCAAGTAAATGATGTAACATGTAGGAGAAAGGAGGGTCAAATTCTAGAGACATTATAACTGTGAGGCTCTGGAACTAGAACTATTGTAAGAGAGGATGAAGCATGGGACTGAGAAAGGGTAAGAGAAAATCTACATATAGAAACATGGAACCTCAAGACCCACTCCACATAGATCTTTGAAATAAGATAATACCATACATAGCCTTTTCCCAAGGGGAAACCTGTATACAATAACTGATTTTGAAATATAAAGGCCTTGCCTACTTAACCCCAGCTCAAGATGAATCTGAAGCTCATTTCAAATGCTCGTTGAGACTACTAGTTGCCAAGAGATTCTCTGAAGTCAGAGAATCTCCCTTGAGAGTTTGTAAAGAAAAGATTCTCTTTCACTACAGTCACAAGAGAGTTTGAGCTGAAAATCAAGCCCCTAAACTTTTATGTACTCTATAAAAATGAGTGCCTAATCCAATGTCTTAAAGATATTTTCCTGGGCCTTTTTTATTTCTAGAAAACCTATTGTTTTACTTATTACATTCAGGTCTAGGAACCATTAAAATTAGTGTAGTAAGAGGGCAGAATCCTGTTCATTTTGTTTCTCTGATTATCTATTTGACTAGTACCATTTATTGGAGATGTCATTGAATCGTCTCTAATTTTTTTTTAATATATTTACCTTAAAATGTGAAACACATCTACAAAACAAATATATATATATTTGTTTATATATATATATATATATATATATATATATATATATATATATATACCCAAATGAACAAGCTCTGTGTCAGGAAGGTGAAGAAGACACAGACCAGTAAGAGGAAAGGGAATCACTCAAAGATCCTTAGCCTGTCAAATCTGTATTTTCTGCCTTGACTGACTTCTGTGGTTCTCTTTGCATTTACTTCAAAAACATAGATATACTTGTCAAATTAATAACTAAGTCAGTTAACATGCCATAGAGATAAGGAATTTTCTGAATGAGCTGAAAAGAAGTGGTGTTTCTGAGAACTTGCTTCTGCTGTGGAATGGCAGCATGTCTTGGAATGACATATATGGGAAGTATGTGTTTGTGTCAAAGGGGAGAATGGGAACACACACTGTAAGATGGAGTCCAGGGGACCTCTGGAGATTTCAGCACTAGGTTTTTTATAGAAGAGAGTAGGGATAAGACATCTCTTATGATGAACTGTCAACAGTGCATAGGAAAAGGATAATCTTAACTGCAGTAAAACCATGCACAAAAAAGTAAATTCTAGTTAACACACCATTCAGCAATGTAACCATAGCATAGCAAAAACTAGAGGGAGTCTTTAATACAGACCGTAATGGAGACTGAAAAAATGCTTATGAAAGTGCTTGTATATCCATTAACAAAATTCACTCTATTAATTTTAGAAACTAGGAAAATTTTAACAGTCACATGCCCCATCACATCAGTGTGTTGTGTGCTCATGCAGCCTTTCAGCTTGCCTTTGTTCTCTGCATCAGGGCTGGGTCTGGCCCAGCCTCTCTGGATTCTCAGATTTGCTCATCTTCATCCCTTACCCATTTTGTTCTTGTTTCAAAATCTGTAGTAACCTTTCTCTGGCATCACCTAATCTTTGTAGACTATTCATATTTTGCAAAGAATTGATTTTTCAAACTCCACCCCAGGAGTTAGGTTTTCATTGAATTTATCTTCATATTTTCAAAGTGTATATTCTTCCCTATCTACAGGAATCTTAGTGATGTGTTAATCTTGAGAACTACACTGTTGGTTTGTGTGGTGCCATGTGTGTCTCTCTCTTTCAGAGTCTGATTCTGTATCTAGAGCATTTGGCAATATTAGCACATTTCTCTGCTGTAATATTCAGGGGTAATATTCCATTATCTCTCAGAAATAATCCCTTCTAAGTGAATTCTAAGCTGAAAGTGCATTCCCTGTTGCACAACTCAGCAAAATTTTCAGTGTAACAGTTTATTTGCTATGAGACCCAGGTATATATTTGATGTTAATTAATGTTTATTGGCCAGTAGGTAGATTTTTCAAATTTATATTGTGTGTACCTAATTTTATTTTTTTCCTATTTTCAAGTCTCCCATCTCAATAACACTAAGAGCAGTGATGATAGTTGAAGAAAAAAATGTGTTCTTTGTACTGTTTCTAAGTGTAATGGGATAAGGTATTTATGAAGTTTTGTATTATTAAACCAATGCTCAGGGACCATTATGATTATGTTACAAGCTCATTTCAATGCTCTAGTTTTTTATTGTCACCTTCTCTGAAGAACCCTAAGCACTAAAGTTGAAGTGATCACATAGCTAAGGGTGTATTGAAGAATGATCTTTCAGAATAGCAGAATTGTACCTACCCAGTAGGTTTGGAAAGCACACACTTAGGTAATAATGTTAACGTTAAAGGAAATGAAAATGTCATGGTGAATATGAAGCAAACAGATGTTAGCCAGTGTGCAATACTAACGGGAAAAATTTAAAGGGAGATGATTAATTTAAGTGAGGATAAACGAAGTATTTCAAATAAAATTCCAATTAAAGAAGTGCTTACCAGAGATAAAACATGCTCAATTGAAAGATAACTACATTTCCTGTTGGATTTGAAAAAAAGAAAGTGTTAATTGCTAATGTTTATAACATGGGGCCAGTGAAGAGATGCAATTCCATGAATAAACATACACAGTCAAATAAATTACTGAATAATATTAAGAAAGTTTTCCAAAGTTGGTGTTGACCTTTCAAAGTTCTTTTTTTTTTTTTAAAGATTTACTTTTTATTTATACAATAGCTGGGTACAGGCCAGAGACGGGGGAGGGTGAGAGGATTCACCAGAGACAGAGTGGGGAACAGAACAGGCAGACTGGCCAAAAGCACTGCTGAGGGGAGCAGCAGGCAAGACAGGAGAGGTCTGCTGAGCCATGTGGGAATCTCCCTGGCAGGCTGGGAATCGAACCCATGCTATAGAGGCTACGGACAGCTTCACAGCGCTGTGCTCAACACATTGCACCACGAGGGAGACCCAACCTTTCAAAGTTCTTTTAATCGTGGTTTGGTTTCTGCATAATGACATAAAGTAATTAAGATTAACATAGAATTAAGAAAAGAATATAAAGTCATTCTTTGCATGCAGCTCACTTAAATTAGGACCAAAATCTATGAAGCCAGATAAGTTTGTTTCTTTATTTCTTCAGGGTAATATATTTGACATCTAATATAAATATAATCTGAAAATTTATATTTGACTTTAGTTCATGTCTATATCTTACTACATGTAAATATTTTTAGCCAAAATTAAAGGCAATTGAAATTAGGGAAATGTAGGATAAATTAAGGTGTTTAGCTTGAGATCGCCTATAAAGATGTGATACAGACCCAACTACCCTTATAAATGTGTAGAAATTTTCCATTCTAAGAAGAGAAGAAAGAAATAGAACAAGCATTTTTTAGGGAATAATCTAATTCAAAAACAACTTCTCTGAAAGAATATTTTCTGAAACTTAACAAATACCTGTATATAAAGTAGTATCTGTCAGCCAACGAGCCAAACTATGCAAAATCCTAGAGATGGGGACATTTCCAGAAATTATGCTTTTATTTATATACCTCCATAAGTAGGAATGTTCTTCTATGACTTTGTATTTAGAAAGTTAAGTTGAGTTACTATGAGAAATTATGGCTAGTTGGAATGTGGAGTGAGGATAGGTAGAAATTTCTTAATACTCTTTCACTCTATCTCAGTTCCCAATTCTATGAGTTCTGGATAAGAATACCTATAATTGACTAACTCTAGAGTTAGTTAGTTATATGGTTATAAAACTAAAGAACATTTCAAGATACTGAGAAGATAAGAGATAGGCAATATAACAAGTGGCTAAAATATAGTGTATACCTTTCCTATTACTTGGATTTGAAAATGGGTTTCTAAAGTATTAATGTACACCAAGGAATGTGATTTTTCCATCCCCAACATATCTGAAAGACTTACTTCTCACATGAAGTTTACACTCTTCTCCAGACTTTTAGTTACTATATGTAAATATTTTTGGCCAAAAATATTTACAGAATGTAAATATATAGAATGTCATTGAGAAACAAATGAAATCTAGAAAAGGATGATTTATTCAAATCTTCTTGTCATGAAGGAAGAAATTTGAATTCCATATATTGAAATATATATGTAACCAGTAGAAAGTTACACAGCAAGTTAATAGCCAAACTTACACTATCACACTGAACTTTTGCATATTGCCTTTTTTAATACCTTTGTTTTAAAAATATGTGTAAATGATTCTCAGTCCCTTATTAACACCTTATTTATTCTATCTTTCAATTTTAGCAAGCATTATTTATTTATTAATGAGAATTGCTTGCTTTGGGCTTTCTACGTGGTTGGAAAATAATGAGAAATCAGGTCTATAATTAATCAGATTTTTTTCTTTACTCTTTGAAAAACATTAATTTTAATTGCACACAGTCATCCTACTAGTGAAGTGCTCCATTTTCAGTTTAAGATTTATTACATATATATGTGTGTGTATGTGTCTGTGTGTGTATAATATATAGAGATATATTTCTGGCTTTAATATATGCTTTAAATATTGTGAAACTATTTGGTTCAACTTGCATGCATCTTAAAAATAACTTGAAATATATGAATTAAAGTGTTAAAAGGATATATTTGCAAATTTTCCATTATGTGGCAGATTCAAACCCATTGTCTTAGCAAATAAGTCCACAGACAAAATATAAAAGTTTAGAAATCATATACACATTAATAAATGTAATTAATAAGCTTGATTTTTCTAGACATAGGTAAAAACATGTGCAACAATTATACTTGTCTTCAGCATGCACAAAATATTTTTTTCAAAGCCTCAGGAACAAGAGAAGGATGCTTATTAAATAAATTAATGAATAAGTAATAAGCTATATAGATATATGTTAAGTTATATATAAATATGTAAGTTCTCTAAAGAATAACTATAACTCTCATTATGTGGTGATATGGTTGCTTGCTAGAAAGTCCTAAACATTCTACAAATAAAATATCAGAATTAATATTAAAATTAGACAAGTTATATGAAAGAAGACTGCATTTCTCTAGATCACAGCAATGAGAAAAGATGTAAGTTCAATGTAAATAGCATAACATCATGAAATTATCTAGAATTAAGGGTAAAGAAATGGAAAAAAACAAATTTAAAGATAGCTGTAGAACTATACTGAAAATCATTTCAAAAGACCTAAAGTAGAAATATACTATATTCATGGCTATCATAAATATGCCAGTTATCTCAAATTGATTTATAATAAAATGCCAGTCTGATTAAAATTCTAACATGTTTGTGTGGAACTTGATAAAACTGATGTAAAGTTTTATATGGCAAGGCAGAAGTCTCAGTGTATACAAAATATTCATGGAGAATGACATATTAGAGAGACTTGCCTATTAAAACTCTGAAGGTTTATTCTGATGCTATAATAATTCAAAGCATATTTATATAAAAATAAAGAGATGAAGTGAGGAATGAGCATGCAAATATTTCTGCATTATAAATACTTCATTTGTCACAGAAGTGGCATAGTAGATCAATGAGAAATGGATATACCTCCTTTAAATAGTGTTCCAATAACCGATTTTATTTCTCAAAAATAAATATACAAAATGCAATTATATTTCACACCATAAACAAAAATTTAATTTTGGGTAAATTACATATGAAGATTGAAGGAATTGAAGGCTTTCAGGAATTTTATTTAGTGATATACTTCAGGACCTCGAAAAAGTTTGGCACATAACTGGTACTCAAAAAATTATTGAAATAAATACGGGACAATATGAAATCATAAGGAATGATTTCATGAAACACTTTTGTTTATAATAAGCCATAAAGGAAATTACTTGTAAATTCTTGTAATTAAAATTACAAAGTTCTAGCCATCAAAAGACATCATCAAAAAGTATTAAATATAAACTGCAAACTAGGAAAAGATATATGCTCGAATATACATTAAAATATTAATATTTAGAATATATAAGAAAACTTGCAAGTTGACAACAAAATGACCATTCATTGTAAAAAAAAATAAATAAAAGACATGAACAGGCTTTTTGGTGAAGAGACAGTAGAAACCACCAGGACACATATGAACAGGAAAGAAGGCAGCTATATTAGTAATATTTATTTTTTAATTGGAGGTGGAAACATGGGTTTTTAAAAGATTATTACATGTCATGTATCCATGTAGATAAATGTATATGGATATAATCTTTTATACAAAACATAAGTCTTTTGAAGTCTGAATAGCATAATGAAAAAATAGTAAAAGTAGCAAAAACAAAGCAATGTATGGGTAGAAACTTTTAAAAGGATACTGTGAATTAAAATAACATTACAAACAATGATAGGTAAATTTTAATGTGTATGCCTCCAACATTAACTTGATAATTTTGCCTACATTTAGCATATATAATCATATGTACATTGAATACAATGTCTTTTTTCCTAGCTATAGGATGGAAATTTAGTAGGTAGATTTTATGAAATCATGAAGATAAAAGTTTAAGAGGTAGGAAATATACTCTGTCCCAACATTTTGGAATTGATGTAGAGAAATGAGTAAAAATGGGTGTTTTTGAGATTATCCTGGTGAATTTCAAAGATGTTATCTCTACACATGCTATTCAGGATGCCTCTAATGTCCATCCACAAGCACATTCCTGACCAAAGTGAATGGTTCCAGTAAAGCTTTTGCAAACTGAACTTCATTACTGCATGCTTTTTTGATTCCTTGGTGGTTTGGTATTCATTTATTAACCACCAAATGAATTTTGCATAGTTGGCAGAACTTGCCATAATCATTCATTCATCCATTCACTGTTGAATATCTATTAGTGACCAGAAACTATTCAGAAACATAAAATCTCCAGGAGCTTACATTTAGTTACACTGAACAATTATTTATTTTTCTATTTACCAAGACATTATTCTCCAGTCAATATTTCTTTCTAGAACAGATTGTGTTGGGACCAATTTTAGACATCTTACAAATGTTCCAAGAAGCAAAACTGTAGGGACAGAATAATTAGGTCAAAAGATTTGCATTATTCCAGTACCTTTGCTTAAGCAGAACTTGTGAAACCACAGGGCTGTTTCACTTAGAAGCCCTGTAAATTCAACCAGGGTCCTTCCTGAGCCATCTCAATAAGTGATCGATGAGTTAATCTCTTCCCTAGTCTTTCTATAGAAATTACTCCCTGTGTCACACAGCCATGACTTTTTTTTTAAAATGTCGACTTACTTTTTTTAATAGCAGTATATATTTTCTATTACAACAGATGTGAATTAAATACATCATACTGTACAACTTCAAGTTTATACAACCTTACATTTTATTAAATGTTCTGATACTATGGTGTGAAGCACATTTCAATGACTGCTCATCAATGTCTTTCTTTGTGGAGTGCAGGAAAGTAGCATGTAGCTGCTGTTTTCTGCCATGCTTTTGGTTTAAATCACAGTACAGTGTAGATGACTGACCATTCTTTGCTCACAGTTAACTTTGACCTAGTTGACTTCTGTGTAGTGTATAATAGTGACAGATCAAATGCTTCTCCTTAGGAAGGTCATCAGCCAATATGAATGGAAGCCGTGTGAGTATGCAGGTTGGTAGATGCCAAAGCTGTTGCTAAGCAGATTGAACTCATACTTTCTGCCTACATACACCATCTGCAGCTTATCTGAGCTAGTGCCACCATTTTTGAAACCCTGCAAAGTGTACGCTGAACAGTTTATCTGCACTGTCTGTGTTTTGTACAGCAGATGGCCAGCTGGTTGTTTTTACATATATGAAATAAGTAGCACACTGAATGGTCTATAAATAAATAGCACACAAAGCTCTCATTTGCTAAGGACTGTACATTTTTTATTCCAATATGGAAGTAGATCCTGTCACAGGTTTTCTGTTATGAAAACAAATTTATTTATTTATATTTTTAAAAATATTTTTTATTTATGCATAGAAGAACTGGGGTACAGGCTGGAGATGGGGGGCTGAGAGGATTTGCCAGAGACAGAATGGGGATCAGAACAGGCAGATTGACTGAAATACACTGCTGAGGAGAGCAGCAGGTGAGTCAGGAAAGGTCTGCTGTGCCATGTGGGTATCTCCCTGCCCGGGGATTGAACTCATGCTGCAGTGGCTGCGGATATCTTTATAGGTTGAGTCTTAACCCCTTGCGCCACCAGGGAGGTCCATGGAAGCAAATTTAAAGCATAGTTATATTTATGGTAAAAATAGGATGATTAGGATGAAAACTTCACCTTTAGCCCCAAGCAACCTCTGTATACTTGATTAGAGGAATGAGTGACTTGCTCAGTTAAAAGGAATAAATCTCATAAGATTGTTCTGTTACTTTCTCCATCAAATTGATCATATCCATAGGAATAAATAATAGGTGTTGCTCTCACTCTTGACAAATATCTGTGACAATCTGTTATAGAAACCCAGTGACCTCAAGTCAACCTTCCCAGAATATTTAAGATATTCCTCTAAAATGCAGTGGTGAGAGGGAGTTCAAAAGGTCAGAAATTCAGACAGCAAATTATAACTATAAAGAGTTATTTGAAATTAGATTTTTTTGAGCCCTTGAGGAAAGCTAAACTATCATTGAACTTAAGACTTATTACACTCCCCATAAATATTTATTTGTCATTAATTATGATAATGATGATAAGTATTAAGATAACCTCTTATAACTATGTGACATATTTTCCACTTATATTATTTTTAAAGATAGTAGTTATATTTAGAACTGCCTCCTAAGCAGAGTTTAAGGTTATATTCATTTTCTAAAGCTATAAGCAATTTCCATATATGCACATAGCATCAGTGTGTGAGTATGTGTTTTCTCTGTATTCTTTTTTTTTTTTTTTCTTGCCCTACATCTAGGGTCTACTCAAGACTTATTAAACCGAACTTTCTCCCATGGGGCCCAGAGATCTGCATTTTATTTTTATTTTATTTTTTTTGTCTTTTAAAACTACATCTATTAATTTATTTTTTTTTGCAGTTTTAAAATTCTATTTTATTTTTTTTATTATTTTTTTTATTATTTTTTTTATTGTTATATTCCCCATACAATTGCAGCCCCCCCATTCTGACCCCAATCCCTCTCCTCCCGCCCCCGCCCCCCTAAAAGTGTCTCTGGTTCATAGTTTTTTGTTGATTTTGATTTTCACTTTCTTATAGTTATTCATTTTCCTGGTCCCTTATTTAAGTTTTCTAGATTCCTGCTATGAGTGAGACCATCCAGTATTTTTCTTTTTCTTTTTGGCTTATTTCGCTGAGCATGATCCCTTCCAGCGCCATCCATGTTGCTGCAAATTGCATGTGTTTATCTTTTTTCAATGCTGAGTAATATTCCATGGTATATATGTACCACATCTTCTTGATCCAGTCATCTATTTTTGGGCATTTGGGTTGTTTCCAAAGCTTAGCTATTGTAAACAGTGCTGCTATAAACATAGGGGTGCAGGTGTTCTTTGGAATTGATGTTTCTGTGTCCTTTGGGTAAATACCTAGGAATGGAATTGCTGGATCATATGGAAGCTCTATGTTTAGTAGGTCCAGAAATCTCCACACAGCTTTCCACAGTGGTTGGACCAGTTTGCACTCCCACCAACAGTGCAGAAGAGTTCCTTTTTCTCCACACCCTCGCCAACATTTGTTGTTGCTAGTTTTTTTAATATGTGCCATTCTCACTGGTGTAAGATGGTATCTCATGGTAGTTTTGATTTGCATTTCCCTGATGACAAGTGATGTTGAACATTTTTTCATATGCCTGTTGGCCATTGCATTTCCTCTTCAGAGAAGTTTCTTTTTAGCTCTTCTGCCCATTTTTTTGACTGGATTATTTTCTTTGTTGTTGTTGAGTCTCATCAGCTCTTTGCAGATTTTTGTGATCAGTCCTTTATCATTAGTGTTGTGTGCAAAAATGTTCTCCCAGTCGGTGGGGTTTCTCTTTGTTTTTGTTATTGTCTCTTTTGCTGTGCAGAAGCCCTTTAATTTGATGTAGTCCCAGCTGTTTATCTTTGCCTTCACTATCACTGCTTTGGGTGATGTGTCTGTAAAGATGTCTTTGATGTGCAAATCACGTAGTGTTTTGCCTCTATTTCCTTCTATATATTTTATGGTTTCAGGTCTTATGTCTAGTTCTTTAATCCATTTTGAGTTGATTTTTGTGTATGGTGTGAGGTAGTGGTCAAGCTTCATTCTTTTGCATGTAGCGACCCAGTTTTCCCAGCACCATTTATTGAACAAACTTTCTTTGCTCCAATGCATAGTCTTTGCTCCTTTGTCAAAGATTAGTTGACCATAAATCTGTGGGTTTGTTTCTGGATTTTCTATTCGATTCCATTGGTCTGTATGTCTATTCTTGTTCCAATACCATGCAGTTTTGATGATTATGGCTTTGTAGTATAGTTTGAAGTCTGGGAGTGTGATGCCTCCATTCCCTTCTTTTTTTTTCAGGAGAGCTTTGGCTATTCGGGGTTTTTTGTGATTCCATATGAATTTCATCAATAATTGTTCTATTTCTTTGAAGAATGACATTGAAATTTTGATTGGAATAGCATTGAATCTGTATATTGCTTTTGGAAGGATGGCCATTTTAATAATGTTTATTCTTCCAATCCATGAGCAGGGGATGTCTCTCCATTTCTTTGTGTCTTCTTCTATTTCTTTTAATAGTGTTTTATAGTTTTCTTTGTATAGGTCCTTTACCTCTTTTGTTAGATTTATTCCCAAATATTTGATTTTTTTTTGTTTCAATAACAAAAGGGATGGTTTTTATGATTTCTTCTTCTTCAGATTTATTGTTTGTGTATAGGAAGGCTACTGACTTTTGCGTGTTGATTTTGTATCCTGCCACTTTACTGAACTGATTGATGAGTTGAATTAGCTTTTCTATGGAGTTTTTGGGGTTCTCTATGTATAATATCATATCGTCTGCACATAGTGATAGTTTGACTTCTTCTTTTCCTATTTGGATTCCTTGGATGTCTTTCTCTTGTCTTATTGCCCTGGCTAGGACTTCCAGTATTATATTGAAAAGCAGTGGTGGGAGTGGACATCCTTGTCTTGTTCCAGATCTTAATGGAATTGCTTTCAGCTTTTCACCATTGAGAATGATACTGGCTGTTGGCTTGTCATAGATGGCCTTTATGATGTTGAGGTATGTTCCTTGTATCCCAAGAATTTCAAGGGCTTTTATCATGAATGGGTGTTGCACTTTGTCGAAAGCTTTCTCGGCATCTATTGATATTATCATATGGTTTTTATATTTCTTTTTGTTGATGTGTTGGATAACGTTGATTGATTTTCGGATGTTAAACCATCCTTGTGTCCCTGGAATGAATCCTACTTGGTCGTGGTGAATTATCTTATGGATACATTGTTGGATTCTGATAGCTAAAATTTTATTGAGGATTTTTGCATCAGTGTTCATTAGGGAGATTGGCCTGTAGTTTTCCTTTTGTGTTGTCCTTGTTCGGTTTTGGTATTAGTGTAATGTTGGCTTCATAAAACGTGTTTGGTATTGTCCCTTCCTTCTCAATTTTTTGGAAGAGTTTGTGAAGGATAGACACTAATTCGTCTCTGAATGTTTGGTAGAATTCATTTGTAAATCCATCAGGTCCTGGGCTTTTGTTTTTGGAGAGGTTTTTGATTACCATTTCAATTTCGCTAATTGTAATTGGTCTGTTTAGGTGTTCTATTTCTTCTTTATCTAGCTTTGGGTGATTGTAGAGTTGTAGGAATTTGTCCATCTCCTCTAGATTGTTAAACTTGTTTCCATATAACTGTTCATAGTAGTTACTGATTATTCTTTTGATTTCTGCTGTGTCCGTTGTGATTTCTCCTCTTTCATTGATGATCCTGTTTATTTGTGCTTTCTCCCTTTTTTCCTTTGTGAGCCTGGCTAGGGGTTTGTCTATTTTATTGATTTTTTCAAAGAACCAGCTCTTGGTTTCATTGATCTTTTGGATTGTTTTTTTAGTTTCAATTTCATTTATTTCTGCTTTGGTTTTTATTATTTCTTTTCTTCTACTGGTTTTGGGGTTTTTTTGTTGTTCTTTTTCTAGATCTTTGAGCTTCGAGATTAGGTTGTTTCTTTGCATTCTTTCTTGTTTCTTGATGTGAGCTTCTATTGCTATATATTTTCCTCTTATTACTGCTTTTGCTGCATCCCATACATTTAGGATATTGGTGTCCTCCTTGTCGTTCAATTCAAAAAATTTTTTAATTTCTTCTTTGATCTCCTCATTAGTCCAATGGTCTTCCAGTAGTGTGGTTTTTAATCTCCATGAGGTAGGAAAGTTCCTTGCCTTCTTTTTATGGTTTATATCTAGTTTGATGCCTTCATGGTCAGAAAAGATGGTTGATATGATTTCAATCTTGGTGTATCTGTTGATGTTTGTCTTGTGCCCCAGTATGTGATCGATCCTGGAGAATGATCCGTGTGCGCTTGAGAAAAATGTGTACTCCGTTTATTTGGGGTTTAGTGTTCTATAGATGTCTGTTAAGCCCAATTGCTCTAGGTCCTTATTTAGAGCTTTGGTTTCTTTACTTATTTTTTGTCTTGTTGATCTATCCATTGTTGATAGTGGTGTGTTGAAGTCTCCCACTACGTATGTGTTTTCTCTGATGTCTGTTTTCAGAGAGGACAACAGTTGTCTGATATATTTTGGTGCTCCTTCGTTTGGTGAGTATATGTTAATGAGTGTTATTTCTTCTTGAAGTATTGTCCCCTTGATCATAATGTAGTGACCATTGGGGTCTCTTTTTATCTTTTTGAGTTTGAAATCTGTTTTATCTGATATAAGTATAGCTGTTCCTGCTTTCTTTTTTGGTCCATTTGCTTGGAGGATTGTTTTCCATCCTTTAACTTTGAGCCTATTTTTATCTTTTGTAGCTAAATGTGTTTCCTGAAGACAGCAAAAGGTTGGGTTTTGTTTCTTAATCCAGGCTGCAACTGTGTGTCTTTTTATTGAAGAGTTTAGTCCATTTACATTTAGAGTTAATATTGATATGTTAACATCTGAATTTGCCATTGTGTTTGTCTTTCCTTTGATTTTATTTATTTATTCTTTTAATAACTTTTTTTTTTTGGCCTTCTTTCATTGTTATTCGTCCCTCTGAGGTTCTGGCTTTAGGACTCCTTGTAGTATTTTTTGGAGTGGGGGTTTAGTTGCAATGAAATTCCGGAGTTTCTGTTTGTCTGGGAAGGTCCATATTCTTTCTTCAAAGAGGAAGGAGAGCTTTGCGGGATAGAGTATTCTTGGTTGGCATCTGTTTTCTTGGAGTCTGTTGACTTGTCCCTCCATTCTTTCCTTGCCGTAGTGTTTCTTCGGAGAAGTCTGATGTCAGCCTCATTGGTTTTCCTTTGAATGTTATCTGTTTCTTCCCTCTTGCCAGCTTCATTATTTTTTCCTTGTCCTGGATTCTTGGGAGCTTTACTATTATGTGTCTTGCTGTATTTTTCCTTTCGTCGTGGAAGTTTGGTGTTCTTCTTGCTTCTTGTATATCAATTTTCAGCTCCTTCTTCACATTTGGGAAGTTCTCTTCAATTATCTCTTTGAATATTTTCTCTGTTCCTACATCTCTCTCCTCTCCTTCTGGTATTCCTATAACTCTTATATTTCCTTTCCTCATGGAGTCAGATAGTTCCCGAAGTCTTTCCTCGTTCTTTTTCCTTCGTACTTCTCTTTCCTTTTCTGTTTTGGTTCTTTTTATTTCTGTGTCTTCAAGATTACTTATTCGTTCTTCCATTTCATCTATTCTGCTTTCATTGCTTTTTCCAGAATTCTTTAGTTCTTCCATTAATTCTTTGATCTCCTGCATTTCTTTTACTTCCCTCTTTAGGGACTCAATTTCTTTCTTCTGACCATTGTTTTCCCTCTCTAGGGACTCAATTGCATTCTTCTGATCGTTGATTATTTTTCCCTTATCATTGTTTTCCTTTATGACTTCTGTCAGTTTTTTAATCACGGCAATTTTAAATTCTCTTTCTGGAAGGCTCAGAAATTCTTCCAAGTTATTGTCGTTGCAATCTGGGGGCTGGTTTTCTTTTTGTGGTGTGCTTTTTCTCTCGAGAGTTGCTAGGTTGCGTGTGGTTCTTCTCCTCCCTACTGTCTGTTTTCTAATTTGCCGTATGCGTTGGGACACTGTGTTCTTGGGACTGGCCGGCATCTTGGGTGGGCTTCTCTGCTCCCCTCTGCTTCCTCCAGGAGTCAACTGTCAGTTTCAAGCAGTCTTTACTGGAGAAAGGTCCCTGTTCTAAAATGCCGATGTGGGGACACACTCCCCTGTGCGCCTGGTCTGCCCCGGTGGTGGGTTCCTGCTCCCCCTCTGGGCTTGGACTGCAGGCCAGAGGGGGTCTGGCGTGGGCGAACTTCCCCCGCTCACCTCTGGCTCCTGAGGAAGCCTTCTGCAGGTAGTCTTTACTGAAGAAATGTCCCTGTTCTAAAATGGTGATGTGGGACACACTCCCTGCGCGTCTGGTCTCAGGCACACTCTTCTGCGCGCCTGGTCTGCCCCGGCTGTGGGTGCTTGCTCTCCCTGTGGGCTCAGACTACTTGTTCGGAAGGGGCCCTGTGTGGGCTAACTCCCCAGCTGGCCACTAGCTCCTTCAGGAGCCTGTGCTGGGGTCAAGTCGCTAGGTGGCGCCAGAGATCTCTCCTAGAGCCCTTGGGGAGCTGATTTTCCACCCCGTGGGACAGGGAGCAGAGCGGGGATGGTAGGGTACACCTCAACGGCTTTGGGGTGCTGTGTCTGCCTTGTGCCCCACCGTTGTGGGGAACCCACGCCCCTAATTTCGTGCCCCGGGTCTCAGTTCCAAAGCCCTCAGTTCCAGGACGTGGGCTGTAGCCCAGATCAGTGGCGCGGGAATGGCACCTTTTGAATCCCGCTCCCCTGCCTGGGCGCCTGGTTCCTGCTCACTCAGGGAGGGCCTCCATGCGTCTCCCCGCAAGCCTAGGTCGCAGGCGCGGGGACCTGGGCATCTGCGATCCGATCCGGATCCGTGCCTGCTTCTTACCGGGCGGCTGGGGCTGTGTGCTGGTGCTGGTCTCCTCCTGGGGGGCGGGGCTCTCTTTAATGGCGCCTGGAGCTCACCTCCGCGGCGGATCCTGCAGGGTTCTCCACAGCTCCCGTTCACGGGGTGTGGTGGCTGAAATAGTTCCTTTCCACTCACAGTCCCGCTTGCTGCGTCCTTTGTTCTTGTTGGCCATTTTGGTTTGTTGTTTCCCTCCTCTCTGCCGGTCGGAGAGTGCCGACTTTGTGGGCGGGGGAGGGGAGCAGGGTTCTGCGCTTCCCTCCCTTCTGGTCCTCTTTTATGGCAACTTTCTTCTTCGGGCAGTTTGCTGGAGTCGTCCGTTTATCTTCCGTGTCCCAGTTCTCACTGGGACCTGCCGCTTTTCCTCCCTATTAACTTTTTTTAATGGGAGATCTTACTCGCAGCGTCTCCTCGCTGCCATGTTGCTCCGCCCCCCGAGCTTCTCTGTATTCTTAATGGGTTGTTTAGAAAGTTCTAAAATTAAAAATTCCAGTGGACAATGATGGAAGACCATGGGTGCCTTGGTAATGGGTGTGGTGTGCTAACATGCTTTGAAGAGGTGTGATTCTACACCTCTGAGTCATATACAATGTTATAAAATCTTCCAGATGTTATTGGGTTTAGGGCTTCCTGGATTTTGAAGCTTCTCAGCCCTTGACTCTGGTGTAAGGAAAATTCAGAGCCACATCTTTAGCAGATGTTAAAAGTTTATTTAGAGACAGAATAAAAGGACACCCAGGAGAGGTCCCTTGGAGGGCAAAGTCCTTGGTAAGAACAACTGCAAGGGAATTGTGGGGGAACTGGCATTATATGGGGTGTAGGAACTGTTGACTCTGTCCCTTCCTGGGGTGAGGGACTCCTGGGGGAGTTTATCAGCCCAGGCAGCAGTTTCTACTTCACTCCCCATTCTACTGTGCTCCAAAGTGTAGCATTAGGGGAAGAGAGCATTAGGCCTGAGTTGCCAATGGTATCAACCAGTTCTGCCCTTGTCTTGGGAGAGGGATGAAACCACCTGGGTTTTTTTCAGGGTTGGGGGAGAGCATTGCTTGTCTTGTTTAGGGGAATTGCCTTATCACCCAGAAACTGGCCCATTTCGAGCTATTGCCCCCCTCTGGGTGCTCCTTGTTCTCCTAGGGCTTTATGACCTGCCTGTTGATTGAGTGGGAGGCTCCCTTTCTCTCCTGGGTGTTTCTTGGCTCTCCCTGGGCTTTATCAGCTCTGGCAAGTGTATCCTGGTGTCCTGGGTATAGTCAGCCATTTATTTTTCTTTAGGCATTGCCCTCCCTGCCCTCAATGTCTAACACAGTAAAAGTCGCTTCTGTAGGCTGTTGAAACAATCTTTTCACTTACTCAGATTGTTTGCTTGTCAGCCTGGTAAGCACTTGAACGGATTCTTCATGTGCAGGTCACCCTCTTGGGCACAGAAGGGACAGGAGCTGGTTAATTTTCCTAGTGAAGGACATTACATCATCTCCAGTGGAATGTCTTGCATAGAGAAACAGAATCAGAGCATTCACAGTGCCTTGTGCAATCTTCCCTGAGCAGAAAGACCCCACTAGTTTTGAGCACCTCTTCCTGTTCTGAAGCAAAATTCACCACTGTATTATAGGATCCTTATAGCAGCAACATGGACCCATCCATATTAATTCCTCATATTTTATAAAATGGAAATTGAATAAAATGATCCATAAGAAAGTGAAAAATAAGGTGGAGGAAGGAAACAATTTTGAATTAAACTCTGCTACCCAATTTTCTAGAGAAAAAAATTTAGTGCTAACAAGATTCTCAATCCTTAAACACACCATTTTTGTCTGTTTACTATGAAAGGGAAAGAATTAAAAGGTGGTAATAAATACATTGAAATAAATATTTCAAAGAAATGGCAATATCAAATCTAAATTTAAAATCCCATTTTCTCATATTTAAATTGTAGATAATAGTTTTTAAAGGAATACTAATATCCAAATGCCAATAAATGAAATTATAATATTGTGTTTTGGTAGGTAGAAATCACAAAATGAAAAATTTTAAATGTGAGTGATTATTAACATGATAATTAAGTGTAGAGCCTAGAGTCAAGATTTTCTGGTTTGAAACCTGGCTCTGTTACTCACGATGACCTGTTTTTGTTTTTGTTTATGTTTTTTTTTGGAGGGGGGCAAGTTGCTAAATTTCTCTATACCATAGTTTTCACATCTGTTCAAAATGGGAAAAATACTAAATGAATTAACCATAAAAATAGTTTTAAAGAAAATTGCACTCATTAAAAAAAATAAGCAATTACTATTATTAAAATTATATAGATAGCCACTATTATTATTTTTTTTTAAGATTTATTTATTTATTTTTACAAGAACTGGGTACAGTCAGAAGCGCGGGAGGGTGAGAGAATTCACTAGGGCCAGAGCAGGGAGCAGAACAGGCAGAAGGACCGAAGTACACTGCTGAGGGGAGCAGCAGGCGGCAGGAGAGGTCTGAGCGCCATGTGGGACCCTCGCCAGTGGCCAGGGATTGAACTGGCCCCGCAGAGGCTGTGGGCAGCTTCGCAACCCAGCGCTCAACCGCTGCGCCACCGGAGAGGCCCCACTATTATTATTAACCACAGTCTAGTAAATAACTGTCTGAGTAATACCTGATTCTTCACTCTATTTCCTTTCCTTGCTATTCTTAAAATTGTAAAAAGCTTGTTGCTTCCTGGATAAAGGTAAAACTTCTGTGTATACCTGCAAGGAATCTCATAGACTTACTGCAATTGGCAATTCTCAAATGACCCAATCATGACCTTTTTTGCTCCAGGTCTTTGCAGATCTTTGCTCCTGTCTTTGATAGCCTTTCATCTTATGCTCTTCACCAACCCATCAGGAGTTCCCTGAGGCACTTCCTTAACTGTATTCTAGAATTATATTGAAATCATCTCTTTGTTAGATTGTAAGAAATTTGAGGACCGAGATTATATTTTATTTTTCATTCTTGTGCCCTCTGAACCTAATCCAATAATTCATATTGCCAGTGTTCAATAAGTGCTTGATAAATTAAAAATCAGGACTATCAACTGGTATAAATCACTAGTCTAGACATGGTAGAGAGGATACCTTTCGAAAGAGACATGTTGGCATCCTATTTACCATGTCTAAACTAGTGATTCTCAAAACTAGCTGTATAATATAACTTCCAAGAACTTTTCAAAGAAAACCAGTGCTTGGATCCCACCATTTTAATCACCAGAATCCCTGACACATGGTGGCCAGATATAGTTTTGAAAGGTCCCAGATGATTCTGTTGAAAATCCTTGACTGGAAAGCCTGGTCTAGAGTAATGTTTTCAGCATTCAGGTCACAAGAAATATTTGTGAATAAGACATAAAATCTTGTAAATTTTAATCTCTGCCTAAGGTGACACACCTTTAAGAGATCCTAATTATATACCATGCATTTAAAAGTCTGTGAAGTTTTAGATGTTGTTGATCAATGTTTAAATGTTATGTAGCTTTATTATCCTACAACCGTTGAAAGTTATTTTTCTGTTTCTGTCAGGTAACCTAGATGAGTTGAGCAAAACTGTGCCTGCAGGGTTTTATTTAGCTGCAGAATTAGGTTGTTAAGATGTCAGTCCTTAATTGCCCTAACTTCCTTTTGGGTCATGGTAAAAAAAAATCTTGGGTGTATAATAACTTTGAAAATGTATGTAAAATTGTCCTCTTTAGAATGTTCCATATACATCCAAAATCCCCAATTAGGACTCCAGTAACTGAAACTTCCTATTGGTATTTTAAAAGTTCAAATATGTGCACTTTTATCAATACTTCTTGTTACTAAGGTTTTAGTCCTCCTTTAAACAGTCACCAAAAATGTTACATTTGATTATATCCTCTCCATTTATTAAAGAGAAGAGAGTACAAGAAAAGATGAATATTCTCATGCATAATTTCATGGTTGATACGGGTCAATGTCAGAAAGGGCAGCTAGATCATTAATTGTTTATGTCAGAATAATATGTCATACAAATATTTAAATCTAGCAGAGTTCATTTTCAACCTTTAAGATTTGAAAGCGGTTACAGCATAGATCTTCATTTTAATTTATTTTAAATACTGTATATGTGTTAAGAGATGATTCTCCATATCAATATATTAATAAAGATAGGAGAACACTGCTAGTATTATAGTTCTTATATCAGAGTTCTTAATCTTCATGTTAATGTTACAGGATATGTCACAGTGAAGGGAGAGGAGTGTTGCTGGGGTCTTGGGAATGGGCACCGTTTCTTCAATCTCCCAATTGCATGCAGTCAACACCTCAGATACCTTGGATTACAACTCCCAGCATGCCATGCACAGGGCATTGGGATGCTGAGGGACTCTGGATGCTGTTGACTTGGGCACAGGAAAGAATTTGTGGGAGAGTCAGAATAGGTGAGTTACAAGTGAAGCTGTATTGTAGGTAAGGGTACACACCAGAGTGAGTGCTGACAGATTCAGAGGTGAATCCTACCTTGGGTCTTATTGTTATAGGGCAGCCCCGATATTGAACATGTTGCCTGGCTGTGGGTCCTCACCTGCGCGTTTACAAGGGACTTACTAATACTCCACTACAGGCACACACAAAAGGTTAATAAAAGGTTTATTTACAAGGGAAAAGGAAATAAGGAAAATGTACAACTTAGGGAGAAAATAGGGAAATAAAGTCTTTAATGTGTTTTACCTGATTTGTCAACCTGGAAACCCAAAAAGCACTCTCCGAGCTGGCCGGACGCTGCGAGCTAGCGGAGAGTCAAAATGGGGGAACCCCTCCAAAGCCCACGTGTCTGGCTTTATACCAACCTGGCTGCTTAACCCCACCCTCAGGTCCCAGCCACCTTCCCTTTGGTGGTGATGGGATTTGGAGTTCCCAGTGTCTTTGGCTTTGGCCTGGGGTGGGGGGTGGAGTCCACAAAGCCTGTATGGAATTAGCTTTAGGACATCCTTTTCCCCCTAATATTATGACTGCTGATATAAATACTTATTAATTTGAGGGTGCGGGCCTCACAGATGGGATTCTGAAGAGATTGTGACCAGTTTTATTTAGCTAGAGGTATAGAGACTGACAGATAGGATCCTGAATGGATTTTGACCAGTTTTGTTTAACAAGACCACTGGGTTTCAACTTCCTGTTAGGTTAAGTAAGATAGGAGTTTTATAATGAAAGGAGTCCAGGGTAAGATAAAAGGCCTACTACCTTGCTGTGGAAAGTGTATATATATTTTTTTTAAATTAGGGAGTGGTGTGGGGTGGGGGAGCAGATGCTGGGCTAAATTACTGTTCTCTCTCACATGACCTAGACTTCCTGAAGGGGTGGGGGGGCAACTGGAAAAGAGGAAGCAAAGCACCTTGTTTTGAGGTATACAGAGAAGAGATATTCATGAAGTAATCTTGCTCTTTCAACAGTGAGAAGGCAAATTGAAATGCTTGCCTTCATAATCCTAACAAAACATTTGGGACAGTGTTCAAATAAGTCAAATTAGCAATTCACAAATCCAAAAGTTTGGATAACAATAGAAAATAGAAAAGTTTTATGTCAGTTACTCCTTTGGCTTAGGAAAGACTTTTACAGATAAGAAAAGGTAAATTTAATACTTTTCAAAGGTTCAAGTATATAAATAAGTAAATTTGGAGTGAACTTGAATTCCTGAGATATACTGACAGTGTTTATATATGTCACTGAACCTCACTCATTAAAATTATGAAAGTGACAACATGAATGTAATAGATTTTGACATCTGGTGCATTGCAGTGAGAAAAAAAATGGTACTAAGCAGAACTTCTGAACAATCACTCTTAACTGTGACTTTTGTTTTATAAAATGTCATATAAAATATTAGAAAAGATTTTTTTCCCTCCTGACATATATAATTTTAAATTCTCAAAGATTTTTCCAGGTCATTTCTTAGACATTCAAAAACACTGAATGTGGCTGTTTAATATTCATAATTAATAAAAAGGGGGGCTGGCTTCAAAGAAATTATACTCTAGCATTTGACTTTTTCTATTGGTAGAATATAAGATTTTACCATGGAATATAAAGTTAGTTGTTTTGATCTGATCTGATAGCATTTCCCAAATTCATACCGAAATGTACCATAGTTATAAGAATACTCTGAATAGTTAGGATTCCACTGTCAGCAATGACAGTGACTGTAATGGCAACAGGCAAAATGAAATCCATTTCAAGAGGAGGTAATTAAATTTGATAATGATAGCAAATTATTCTTTCCTAATATTGTGAATCCCAAATCAGGTATTTTAAATCAAATCTACAATGTCAATGAGAAGGAAAACATATTTGGGAAACTAACTTTTAACGTATCCTAGAAATTTGACCTTGACACTACAGATTGACAGATGTGTGGCGTTCCTTACAAATGATTGCATGAATAAGTATTCATAAAGGTGCCCTTATATCTAGAATAAACCATTTTCATTAAATCTTTATGAAATCACTCTGTGTTAGTATTTAATTCCTTAAATCATTTTTCCTGAGTAGAAAAAATAAGTAAACATATGTATACGTTTAAACCCAGACTCTTGCCTCCATACCTACACTACATAGAGTGCCAAATGTGTGATGGCCAGTAATGAACTAAATGGAACATGAAAAATATGACAGATGAATCTGTATTGTTTTTCACAGAACTTCAAAATTAAGAAAAAATATAGATTTATTCAAATGCTTGGAGAAAGTCTTTGGATCCAATCATGACAGAACAGTTGGATCATTTTTACCTTCCCACTCTAAGGAGGAAATACTGAAGGTGGACAGTGTTGCTTAAGCAGTGTTAGTAGTGTTCAGACAGCAACCAACATGGGTCTATAATATTTGGGAGAAGAACACATAAGATGAGCCCAGTTTTGAAACAGACTTTGTCCTTGACATGTTCCAAATTTTGACACAGGAATGAAATTGACAGTCTCAGTGAGTAATGGAATGTGAGTATTGCAAGGCGACTGGGATTAGAAGGCATGACGGCCAGTGGGAAAAAAAAAAAACTGTAAAGCAGTTTCTGCGAGAACCTTGTCTTTACTACATTGCACTTAACACAGAGATATTTTAACAGCTCTAGATAGAAAAAAAAAAACAGAAGCAGAGATTTCAAGAAAATTTCAGATTATAGGCATAATCAGAATACACCTATCTTTTAGATGAGACCGTTAATAATCTACTTTCAAAAAATTAGAGCTGTGCTGTAGAAGAAAAGACTATTCTGCAGAAGAAAGGGGAAAATGAAGAGATCGGTTTAATGGCCTAAAACCAAGACTCAAGTGTCTACACAATTTACTGCTAGACATCCGCAGAAGAAACCATCTTAATGATGCCTTTTACAGCCATCATCAGCAACACCAGGCATAAAAGAAAAAAAAAATGTATTAAACATCCTAAGAAGTAAGAAGTGACTTATAAATCAGAGATAAAATGACTCAATAGAGGCCGACTATTTCTTCTTTTTTCTTTTCTTTTTTTTAAAGATTTATTTATTTATGCATAGAAGAACTGGCGTACAGGCCAGAAGTGTGGGAGGTGAGAGGATTCACCAGAGACAGAGTGGGGAGCAGAACAGGCAGATTGAAATATACTGCTGAGGGGAACAGTGGGCAAGTCAGGAAAGGTCTTCTGCGTCGTGTGTGTAGCTCCCTGGCTGGGGATCAAACTTGGGCTGCAGTGGCTGTGGATAGCTTCATAGTTTGCATCTCAACCCCTTGCACCACCGGAGAGGCCTGAGGTTGACTATTTCTATCTGTAGTTTGTTTTTTTTTTTAATCAATATTGTTCAGCTTATTAATTCTAGACTTGGTGTTTCTCATCAATTTTAGATAGTTTCCAATGTTTTCTCTTCAAATTTGGTACTTTTATGCTTGCCCTCTTCTCCTGCTAGGATGTAATTAAACAAGTAGAAGTTCTCTTTGTGTCTTCTACAAATCTTTTTTCCCTTTTGTGTTTTACTCATTTGGTCTCCTTTTATTTCTTTGGATAGTTTCTTCTGATCTATATTCTAGTTCATTCGTTTTCCTTTTAGTTGTGCCTAATATTCTCATAAGCTCAATATATAATATATATTATATTTATACATGTAATAATAATGTTTTCTATAGTCTTATTATTTCTAGTTAAGTATTTTTCAATTCTAAAAAATATACTGTCTATTTTCTTGCTCTAAGAGTTTAACATTTATATAAATATATATATATATTTAAAAATCTGTAAATGATGATTCCATTACTGGGGGAAATATAACCTATCTCTGCTATTTATAATTCACATTGGTTCTTTTTCATGTCATCACATCATGTCATATGCCTAGATTATTGTTGATTGTGTTCTAGACTTTATATTAAAAAGTCAGTTTAAAAAAATGATGCCTAGAATGATATTATCTTTCTTCTAAGAGGATTTATATTTGTTTGGATCAGGTGCGTAAAAAGACTATAAATTTGGTGTCATCTTAGTCCAAGATTAGCTGAGAGATTTACTTGGCCACTAGGATGATTCAGATATGGGCTGCCGCTGGACAAGGAGTGGTTTATTTCTAGCTTATATCTTCTCCTAGAGTTTAGCTTTCCAACCTACATCCTGGGAGATTCAGACTATATTGTGGGAAGACGTAAACTCATTTTGCATTTCCTCTGACCAAGTGATGCTATGAAAAGTGTTATTCTGTCTTTCAACTACTTATTCTAAATTAGCAAACAGATCTAGAACAAAAATTGAACTTATGGTCAACTTATCATTTCTGTGTCTTGATTTTTTGTCATGTAAAATGAGATAAACATTAGAATACAGCTTCTAAGCTTGTTATGAGGATTAAATGACTTGACAGTGTAAAACATATATCTGGCACATGACTAGAGCTTAAGTTTTCTACCAATATTATTTCTAAAATTTGGTCCTCTGGAGTTATTTTTATAGTCCCAGTTTATTATTCTTGCTTGGGCAGTTGCCAATATAAATCAAACTAGTTTAGTAATTTTATTCCATAAATATGTATTGAATAATCTTACGGATTAATGTGCTTGTCAAGACAGACATGGAGACTATCTCTGTGGATTTTATAGAAAAGCAATAAAGATTAATATAGGGCTTCCCCTGGTGGTGTAGCAGTTGAGCGCTGGGCTGCAAAGCTGCCCTCATCCTCTGCAGCACCAGTTCAATCCCAGGCCACCGGGGAGGATCCCACATGGCACACAGACCTCTCCTGCCATGCCCGCTACTCCCCTCAGCAGTGTATTTCATCAATCTGCCTGTTCTGCTCCCCGCTCTGGCTCTGGTGAATTCTCTCACCCTCCCACACTTCTGACTGTACCCAGTGCTTGTGTAAATAAATAAATAAATCTTTAAAAAAAAGATTAATACAGAGGATAATGAGAGGCAGTTGTGGAATTATGCACAAAGGCAGTCAAACATGTCTTAAGTAGGGGACTACCAAGAAGCTTATCTGATAACACCAAAGAAATATGCACTTAAAACTTTAAATCTCAAATATTTCCAAAGGAAAAGTTATTATTTGCAACAAAATGTAATTTTGGTTTTAAGACCTAAATTTTAAATGACTATCACACCCAAGCTAAAATAGTCACTACTGGCATAGTGGATTTTTTTGTTGTATATTTTTGTGTTTTGCATTTTCTTTTGTTTTATTTTGCAAAGTATTAAAATTTCTTTCATTAACAAGGTTAAGTTAGAGAGTAATGACTGAGTCAATAATTAGTTCATAACAAGTCATATTTTAATGAGGTAGAACAGGAATTTAGCACAATGGCTGCAGCCTCTAATTCTTCCATCCAGTATTCCTGAAAAACAGCTGTGTACCTATTTCTGAAAAAAAGTGATTCAAACCCTATCAGTTTATATCATCCCAATTCTTCCTATCTTATCTAACAGGTTAGGGGTTATACGCTTTCGATAAACAGGCCAAATCTCATCACCCCAATCTGTAAATCCCTGCCTCTTTTGTAAAGCAAAAGTTGTCAAAACCCACTTAGGTTCCCCATCTGTGAGCCCCCCTCCCTTCAAACTAAGCAAGGAATTATATCAGCAGCCTTAAGACCCAAGGTAGGATTCTCCTCAGAATCTGCCTGCACTCACTGTGAGTGTGTACTACCACCTACAATGAATCTCCATTGCTAACTCACCTATGCTGACTCCCACATGAATTCTTTCCTGAGTAGAAGTCTAGAACCTCAGAAACTCTCAGCACCCTTCTACCCCAATATTAATAGATGCCACATTGAAATATAGAGTCTAACAAAATGTACAGAAAATCATGGGATTAAGGGTGATTTCAAAGAAATGTTAACTCACTGGAAGGGGAGCCTATTATATTCTGTGTAGTCGACCTGGTGTAATTTTTCATGTTGTAATGTTTCCTTCTTTAGAACTACTATTCACTGAATATTTTGATCCTTTTTGACTTGCTATATTACCAACATGGTGAATATTCCATGCAGATTGCCTCCTCAATACTGTAGTTAGGAAATCATCATTCTTTGTTAGTAGAACTCTGAGTATCCACTTCAATTTTACAGTTAAGTGAACTAACATGAATGTTTATGACACCTGTATGATAATCAGGAAAAATTTATTCATGTATTCTCTTAAACTGCACATTTATTAAGGTTTATGAAATTGTGATTTTAGAGTAGTTAACTTGTGAGATGTAGGACACTCAATGTCCTCTGTAATTCAGTCCCTCCCTGTCTTGGAAACTGAGCACATAAATTCCCCTCTTGCTTCCAAGGGATCTGCATTCCTAATAAATAATAACTTTTTTTTTTTAATCACACTAGCAGGGACATAACAGCTTTAAAATAATGGGAGCTGGTTCATCCAGACTGCTGGCAATCAGGAAGGAAATAGTCTAATAAGGATTCAAAAATAGCATGGATTTGATTCTGGCCGGCCAGGGGAATGCCCACATGACACAGCAGACCTCTCCTGCTCTCCCATTGCTCCCCTCATCAGTGTATTTTGGTCCTTCCACCTGTTCTGCTCACCACTCTGTCTCTGGTGAATCCTCTCACCCTCCCATGCCTCTGGCCTGTACCTCAGCTCTTGTATAAATAAATAATAAAAAATTCAAAAATATAATAAAGTCAAGCAAAATCAGTCTCTTTTTTTATTACCACCCTGCATTGCCAATTCCAAATAATTTCAACAGAAGTATTCTATTGCCCCCAAAATTTTTGTTAGGAAAAGTAAACCTGTTGTTGTCATCACTGTCTTTAGCACTTGCTAGCATTTTTGCACATTGTTTACGACTAATAGTGTTTATTAGATAGATACATACAAGTTCAAGTGAATGAAATACTGTTCTCCACATCCACCATGTATTCTTTACATTACAAAATCATAGAAAATAAAAGTAGTTCTATTGAAAAGAAAAATAGAGTCTATCATTTGGATATTTGGAAATTATTTGGATAATTTGACTTATATGTTAAATATCATTACGAGCAAGACCTATAATTTGGTAACTTTTATACATGCTTTTCTGGAAATACATAATGTAGATATGATGAACTGAGAAAGGTGGAGCATCACTTTTGTTGTATTCTTGTCAAAAGTACATAGCCTGAATTTTGTCATGATGAAACCTCAGACAAGACCAAATTGGTAGATGAGCTACAAAATAGCTATCCAGAACTTATAAATTAAGATAGTGATGAAAGACAAAGAATAAGAAAATATCCTAAATTATAAGATATGCAATAACTAATTGCAATGTTATCTTGAATTAGATTCTGGTGTAAGGAAAAAATCATTAGAAGGACAATTGATAAAATTCTGATTGCATTAGTTTATTTTCCTGGTTTTGATAACTGAACTGTGATTATGGAAGACTATATTGAAAGATATACCTAGATGGTAGGTATAGGTATGTGTTTTGTAAATTTTTTTTTAATTTACCATGTGTAATTTTATTGCAAAACAGAAGATAAAATCTTAAGCAAAACTATATATTTTAAACCCTTAAATCTGAGTCTAAAAAAAAAATTGATTTTTTAATGGGTATGCTAATTCTTTTAGATACACTAAACAGTTGAACAACTTAACTATAAGGTAAATCTAAACATTGATTTAACAAAGAACCTAGTTATATTTCTGAACTATAATTCAAGGAGAAAAGAAATTGACAAAGAGAACAGAAGCAACAGCTCAACATAAGCATAAAGTTCTGTCAGTAGATATCAAAATTACTTGCTTAAGAAAAATATATAAGGTATTTTAAGAACCTTTAAGTAAAGATTAGATTTTTTGTTTGTTAAACATTGGAAGTTTAGGTCATTAATTTTAATCTATTTTATGCTATTTTTAAAACCATGTTTGTATGATTTAAATAAATTTAGGAATATAACAGTTTTGTTTTATAAAGGACAAAACTTTTAATTCTTACCAAATTATCACTTTAGGATTTCTTTGTAATTTATAGGAAAGGAATGGGCAATTTGAGGGAAAAATTTTTAAAAAATTATTTACTCTATAAAATATTTCTTCTCACTATAAAAATGAGAAATATTTTCCCTGGAGCAACTGTATCCTAACAATCTTTATTTAAACTAGTCATTGTGAGTTTAAAAAAATGAAACAGCTGCAAACAACAAATTGAACTAGCAATTTAAGCAGCAGAGTATTCTAAATCAGTATTTTAAATTTATATTAAAAATGTTAATAAAGGGTTATCTCTAGCTGACAAACTACTGTATGGCAGCTTTAAGCTAGTTAATTATACTAGAAAACAACGGTCTTTGTCTCATTTATACTGACAACCCATCTACAGGGATTTGAATTTAGCTTCCACTGTTTAAGATTTAAAGAATTTTAAAACTCTGCTTTATACTATGGTATTAAAATTGATGCAATGCCATTCCATACGCATGAAATTCTGTCCAAAGATTTAAAAGTAAATCACTTGAGATAAAATGAAGATGATTTTTAAACAAATCTTGTTTATGAACCATGAACTTACAGTAAAAACCAAAGTGCAGAAGGCAGACTACAAGCATATAAAGTTTATCTGTGAGGCCGAGCTTATAAAATAGGTGGAATGTAAATCAATATTTATGATGGAATTAAAAGATGTCCCTATGTGTGCTAACTATCCCCTGTAAAACATGACATGATGATAGGCCATAAAAAATATATTAGGTAAGTCAGGAAAGCTAAACATGGAAGCAGAACAAACACCTGGGAAAGACAAGAACAGCTCATGATGGTGGTGACAGACTCTTCATCAGGACTGAGGCAGAACAGCAGCTGCCAAGGGTGCTCCCAAGTCAGGTTTTAACTTGAACATGGAGGATAATACATTGTTCTTAGTTCATATAGGATAATTTCAACTCAGAACCAGGATAATTACCATTTCAATCAACTACCTATTAGAAGAATTGAAATAATCTCTCACTATTAATCACAAGGCATTTTTTTGGGCAAATTATATTTATACATGTTTTCAGAAAGACAGGATTATAATATGAATTTTTAAAAAATCCTCTCTCTGAGGATAGTTTGTTAAATATATGAGACAAGAAAGCAATGATGTTTATAACACATTATAATCAGAAAGAACGGCAGTTACATGGGTCATTTTTAAAAAGTAATTTTCTGGGTAATAAAAAATGAAATAAACTGTCCAGAGTTCTTTAACTTTGTGTCACTCTTAGCAGGGTGAGCTTGTTGTATTTTCAGGTTGACTGTGGTGTTTGCGTTATTATTATTTTTTTAAAGATTTATTTATTTATTTATTTTATATAAGCACTGGGTACAGTCAGAAGCATGGGAAAGTGAGAGGATTCACCAGAGCCAGAGCGGGGAACAGAAGACAGGCAGACGGACGAAATACACTGCTGAGGGGAGCAGTGGGCATGGCAGGAGAGGTCTGCATGCCATGTGGGACCTTCGCCATGGCCAGGGATCGAACCAGCACTGCAGAGGCTGCGGGCAGCTTTGCAGCCCAGTGCTCAACTGCTGCGCCACCAGGGGAGGCCCGGTGTTTGCATTATTATTAAACATCCCTTTGTTCTCAGATGTCCAAGATTAGAAAATAAGTTATATGGCTTCGTATAGGGATATGATGACTCATCAGAGTTGAATTGCCAAGTGACATTTACTGTTGTCATTAGTCCACCTGTATGTTTAAAGCAACTATAATACATCTAAAAATGCTTCACGATTCTTATGGCATTTAGCAAAGAGTTAATATAAGGCGAGTCCCTGTGAAGATATTTTCTCTAGCAAGTAGGAGTTTTTATAGTTCCTTAAAAAGGAGAAATTGAACATTAGCTAAACTGCACCTATACGTAAAATTGTAGAGGTCTGGTGATCTTTGAAAACCTAGTTGTATTAGCGATGAAGTTCTAGATAAGAACCATTTCTGGGGCCTCCCCGGTGGCGCAGCGGTTGAGCACTGGGTTGCGAAGCTGCCTCTGCAGCCTCTGCAGCGCCGGTTCAATCCCCGGCTGCTCCCCGGCCCCCGGAGGAGGGTCCCACATGGCACGCAGACCTCTCCTGCTGCCCGCTGCTCCCCTCAGCAGTGTACTTCGGTCCTTCTGCCTGCTCTGCTCCCCGCTCTGGCTCTGGTGAATCCTCTCACCCTCCCGCGCTTCTGACTGTACCCAGTGCTTGTATAAATAAATAAACAAACAAATAAATATATAAATAAATCTTTAAAAAAAAAAAAGAACCATTTCTGAATTTTAATACTTGATGGTCCTTAACTCCGATTACCAGCAAGTCTCACCTATTGAGAAGGAAAACAACCTATAAGTAGTTGGCATAGACCTTATCTCATTCTAAGGACTCCATATATTATAACAAATTAATGGAATTATTTTGTTATGCCAGTGTCAGAATCAGTCATGTAGGGCACTATTTCCCAGTTAAAATACTGTCATTTGTGTTCTTTGGTTACTTTTTCAAAAGGAAGGTGAAGATGGTAAAAATCTATGGAATGAAAAGAAGAGGAAGACATGAATGTTGTTAGACTATTAGGAATGAGAAAGATTTTTAATGCCTAAATATTTTAATACAAATATCAAGCATCATAACAATATATTGAAATGAGGTCTCAGAGACTGATCTGTTTTCAAGTTACAAACACCCCTCTAAAATTCAGACATGAATGCATCCCTACCTATGTGCTTCAATTCTAAAACGACTGATGATTTCTCTAACAAAATATTTAAGAACCAGCCGTTGAAGCAGTGTAGAGTCCCTTCAGTAGAGGGGACTCTCTCCCTTATGTTTCTATTTATATGTTTAAAAAGCAGAACAACTTAAATTCTAGGTCAACTTGTACTCTAATATAGGTTACTAAAATTTTTGCTAGTAGTGTGAGACATAAATAACAAGAGTAGAAAAGTCAGGATGTAAGCTTTAAGAGTTCCGTTCTTTTGTTGTACTGCTTTGTCTTTTTTCTTTTCCTTTTACAGCTTCAGCTGCCCGTTTCACTTCTGTTCCCTTTCCTGTACCTTTTTCTTGAACTCATTTCCCCATACATCTCTCCTGTAGCTGTTTCTTCTCAAAATATTACACTGTCTCTCCATTTACACTGTGTGTCTGGGGTCTCAGGTTGGTGTCTGCTCCTGTTTCTGTCTTGAACTCTACTTTTAGTTAGAAATAAATTTTTACAGTGCCAGCAGGGCTATGTATACATACAAATACTCAAAAGCACTTTTGCTCAAAAGCACTTCTTAAAATAATGAGTACAGTGATTTTAATACCAGCATTTAGGATTTTTTATGTAAAACAATGTAGCAAAATATTTCTTAGAAATCAAACATTTTTTATTGAAACACAAATCTTAAAATATTTTCAGACATATTAGAATTATTTTTGGTAATGTTCTAACCAAATCAAGACTGTTTCTAATACCTCACTTTTAAAACAAAATGAAATATATATATATATATATATATATATATATATTTGGCTGCAGTACTGAGATCTAAATATAAACATTCAAGAAAAGTGCACATATTTTGTACAAGTCTAGTCTTTGAGTTTCCATTCAGAAATGTGATCCTATGGGAGGACATTAACAGAAAGCATGTTCCTTAAAAAATTATTTTGTTAGGATAGTCAATTCTTGATTTAGATAGGACTATATAGAGCAGTGTCAATATTACCCTAAGTTAAAGTATATGAAGAGATTTAAATGTTTAAAAAGTTATTTCCAGTCAGAAATACTGCAAGGCAAAGGAGAGTCCCACTCTATGTCAATGATTTCTCTAGGGTAACAGCATGGCCTGAGTTTGGTAAGACCCCTGTAGGTGGAGCCTACCACCTCAGCTGAGAAAATTCAGGGGCTAGTAGAAAAGCCCAGGATGTGAAATTATCACTCAACCCAATTCAAGCCTAATATTAGCAAAAGAAATAGAGCCCCATGAAGAAGGACAACATAAATTTTAACAGATAGCTTTGACCTTTCCTCTTCAATAAATCCTTGTGATGTTATCGTTCTTAAATTATTGTGTGTATATTATTTTTATATGTTCAGATGACCTTTCTAGAACAGTAAACCTGTTCCTTACTACTGGATGTAATTTTAACTGACGTTTATATTAAAACAGTTTTGAGACATATAGACTAGTGTTGTTTCAATTACTATTTAGTATATGTCACTTATATTCTCCTATTATTCTGGTTCATATAAAATTTATCCTATTGCAATGTATTATATTTGTCATGTATTATATCAAATATAGATATATTTGAAAATAAAAGCTAAGTAGGCCTCCCTGGTGGTGCAGCAATTAAGCGCTGGGTTGCTAAGCTGCTCACAGCCTCCGAAGCACCGATTTGATCCCCGGCCACCTGGCGAGGGTCCCACATGGTGCACAGACCTCTCCTGCGGCATCCGCTGCTCCCCTCAGCAGTGTACTTTGTCAGTCTTCCTGTTCTGCTCTCCGCTCTGGCTCTGGTGAATTCTCTCACCCTCCCGCGCTTCTGACTTTACCCAGTGCTTGTATAAATAAATAAATAAATCTTTAAAAAAATAAATAAATAAAAGCTAAGTTATTTATATTTTGAACAAAATATTTAACAATTATCATAAAGGTCAATGTACTCCCCATTTAGTATGTTTTTTTAGCACCTACTACATGCAGGACATCATTTTGTAAACTTTTGGAAAATGAAAGTGAGATTGTATATTGCACCAAAGCAGGTTTATAGAGGAAATAAAATACACTTAAGCATTTATTAAAATATAGGAATTATCTAGAGTATAAACTAAAGCATAGTATTATCTCCTATGGGTGTCCTTATAAGAAAGGAAGTCCATCTAGCTGATGATAGATTCATATATATTGCACATTTATTTTATTCTCAATGCATGTCAGTGCTATACTAGTTTCATAAAATCAGCTGGAAAGTGTTCACTTTCCCTTAACAGACAATTTGTGTCATATCATAACTTATTCTTTAAATCTCTTAGAACCTACTGGTAATGTTTGTTAATGGTTTTTTATTTGTGGGAAGATTTTTTCAATTACTTTAATGTTTGTATTCAGGCTTCATATTTCTTCAGTTAATTTTGGTAATGGAATTGTCTGTTTAAGTTTTAAAATGCTTTTGACATCAGGTTAACAATATCTTCTTATCTTATTTATATCTGTAGCATCTGATATTGTGTCCTGTGTAATTCTTATGGAGTTTATTTATACTATTACTTACTTTCCCCCATGAACCCTGACAGAGGTTGATCCAGCTTATTTTATTTCACACTTAACACTAAACTCTCTAGAATGCCTTCTTGAATTATAGAAACTAGAAAGTTAACATGGCATTTCCCTCTTTTGCCTCTCATGTAAGTCCAGTAATCTTATGTCTTGAGTTCAGAATAGAATTGACCAGAGACAGCAAGAGTGGCTCAAAATAAATCACTGATTTTGTTGTAACACCAAGGCAGTGTCAGCTTCCTAATTCTGACAACTTCTTTATTGTAGTAAAATAGTGTGTTTCTAGAGTCAGTGCCTGTTATCATTTCTCAGATCAGCAGAGGGCTTCCTGATAATGGCAGATGTAGCAGTGGAATTCTGCAGTATGGATTAGGGAAATTTTGCTGGGAGCTCAAACGAGACCTTTCCTCTGCATGCCCTATGATTATATATCATTTAAGTTTCTATTACCAATCCTTTTCTCATTAAACAATGTAGGAATATTTTTTAAAATAAGAACCTGGAGGGGCCTCCCTGGTGGTGCAAGGGGTTAAGACACAACCTATGAAGCTATCCACAGCCACTGCAGCAGGAGTTTGATCCCCAGCCAGGAGGTGACCCACATGGCACAGCAGACCTCTCCTGCTTTGCCTGCTGCTCCCCTCAGCAGTGTATTTCAGTACATCTGCCTGTTCTGCTCCCCATTCTGTCTCTGGTGAATCCTCTCACCCACCGCATCTCTGGCCTGCACCCCAGCTCTTGTATAAATAAATAAATAAATCTTAATAAATAAATAAATAAGAACCTAGAAAAACCCATCAATTCCTACCAAGTAAATGTAGTTCAGAGGATTCAATGAGCGACTAGAGTTCACACGAGTAATGCACTTAGGTCCATATGAATTGAAATTGGTGGTAACAGAACCTGACTGATTTACTTTACTCAATAAGCAGTGAGAGGTGAACAATGATGCTATTAAAGAATTATTTCCTTTTTATCTCCTCCATTCTTTGCATGTGACTTCTGTTATTGTCATGGCAAGCTGGATACTGCAAATCATTATGTATATCTGCATGTATGTATATCTGACTTCATAGATAAGAACAAAAGAAGTGGGCCTCCCCTGATAGTGCAGGTGGTTGAACACAGAGCTGTGAAGCTGTCCGCAGCCTCTGCAGTGTGGGTTAGATCCCTGCCAGCTGGCCAGGGTCCCACATGGCGCGGCAGACCTCTCCTGTGTCGCCCGCCCATTGCTCCCCTCAGCAGTGTATTTCGTCAGTCTGCCTGTTCTGTTCCCCACTCTGTCTCTGGTGAATCCTCTCACCCTCCCATGCATCTGGCCTATACACGGGTTCTTATATAAATAAATAAACAAACAAACAAATAAATAAATAAATAAATCTTTAGGAAAAAAAAAAGAACACAAGAAGAAGCCAACATTTAAATGGGGAGCCTAGGTGCAGAGTGGCTGGAGAATATTTTAGATTTGTAGCTTTTTATGGAGAAAAGGGCAAATGAATAGGCAGAATTCAGCAAGAGTATTGAATAAGTCAAAAAAAGGTACATAGAAAGAAATCAATAAATATTTGTAAACAGAACCACATCTCCCTGCACATCTTGAATTGGATTACTAAGTTTTCTCTCAATACTTAGACCAGAATCTATATGAATTTTTGGTTTTGTTAACTTGCTCAGTTTTTTCCTAATTCTATTTCTAATTTCTAGGAAAGCATTATGACAATTCTATGGTGGTCAAACTTCTGTTTCTAAATTGGGTATCTTGTAGAATATGGTTTGAATGCTATTGCTACATCAGCCATATACACTGAGATTGGTGCTGGTTTCTTGTAGGAGAGTACCTGTAACAAAGGGTATTGGTTATATCTCCCACAATACAAATAAAATTGATAGTAACTTTTATTTGGTAGTTTTATAACAGGATAAGAGACAGCTGTCCCACCATTACTGTATAGTACAAAAGGGATTAGATTGAAAAGACCATCAGAATGTATTGTTACTTCTACAGTATAACCAAAAGGTGCATGCCAAAATATATGTTGATGAAATAAAATGATTTCTACAATTTGTTAGAACATGACTCCGAAAGGCATGAAAAGGAAAACTATAGATAAAGCAATAATGATGTCTGAAATATGATAATGGCATGATGGCTCTTTAAATGATTTTTCCCATGTTTTAAATTTTCCATGATTCAAAGTTAAAAAACAAATGTGAAGAAATTAAGTTAAACCAGGGACCTTATAGAAAGGAGCTTGTTAAAAATTGGTTGATCAACTTTATTTTCTTATGTGATGTCTCTGCAGAACCTAAGACTTCTCTGGGCCAAGGATCAAATATATAACAAATCAGAAACTGGCCAACATGCCTGTGAGAAAGTGAGAAAACATATTTACAAAAGCAACATAGCCAAGTTATATCCTGCACCAGTTCCAATAGCTGTCATTTACCCTACCCATCTGCTTAGCTGATTTTACATTCAATATTCTTCACATTAGATTAAAGTAGAATTTCTATTTTAAAAAGTGGTTGATTTTTCTGATATGCAATCATAAAATGACTCATCATAAATGATTTAAAGTACCTTATAGAAATATGGGCCGGGATCAGTTAGTCATTGCATTTAATTGACACTTACACAGAGCTAAAATAGCATTGCCTTAAATATTGAAATAATGCAAAGATTAATTTTCTTTCATAAAATTCAGAGAGAGACAGTCTAAAGACGATATGGCAGCTCTACCATTATTACTAAGGTCTCAAACACCTATGCTTTTCTCATCCAACCATCAAATATCTACACTTCCTTGTAGGAAAATAGAGGAATGTTTACTGACAAAAAAATGCATGTATTTACCAGATTTGTTACCCAATGCTTATGAAATTTACTGGAGGTCCCACACAGTTGTCTCTATTTCCCTTAACTTGGCTATCCTGATCTGCAAAGCAGCTGAAAAAAATAAGTATTTTATTAACTTCTTAGATTCCCATTTTTACAAGTTCATGTATTGAACTAATGAAAATGTTACTAATAGACAGCTGAACAGTGAGACACAGATAACCAGACCACCCTCCGAAAAGTCATATTCCCTTTTCATTGACTCCTGTCAGCAATCACTATGGAAAACAAGTATTTAGGACAGTGAGCTTTCTATTTGCAAAGAGAGAGAGAGAGAGAGAGTACACAGACACAAAATCCTGTCATGACACCAGGGGAGAACTTGCATGGGAAAACTTGGTCTCTAACGAATACATCTGACTTAGCAATTGAGTTTTTATTAGATGGATTTCCTCTCACTTTAATGTCTTTTCAGGAGAAATCATCTAAGACTTGTAAAAAGTATAAAAAAAAAAGGTTATTGGATTTTCTTCAATGATACTACAACTAGTGATCCTGCAAGGAATTAGCTGATTCTCTAGGGCTGTATGTTTTTGACTGTCTCTGCATGTCCAGGATATTTAATGATTTTGAAGATACGGAATTTAAGTTATAGAAAACTGACTGCAACACAAATGTTACCTGTCTATAGCAAGTGATTCCTGATATTAACAATGCAAATGAAATTTGGCAGGGAATTTAAATCCTTAAACTCAAATTCCCATTTGAACTGGTTTTGATATCTGACTAGTTTCCTCAATAATTAACGAGTTAAATAGAACCTTTGATAGTTGTCACTTTATATTCTGAATGAGTTACAATTTCACCTTTTGAAAATTACTGTTGAATGGTTTTGTAGATCCCACTGAAATGCTCAAATTGACTCCCTTGTGGCCCAAGGTAGTGCTGGAGAAGTGCAGCCATAACAGGCAGCTCCATAAAAAGAGGAGGTTTTATCTTCCCCACTCCACATAATGAGGACAGAACTGAGTGGTCAGGTGAAGCTATATAACACAGAAGGCAAGTGAACTCTGCCAAATATATCATTAGTTTATTTTTCCATTTTTTTCTGATAAGGCACATTACTTTTGGTAACAATTAGAGAAATTATTTCTTTTACCAGGTATAAGAAAATTTTGAGGACAACATTTTACAAAGCTTATTTTCAATTATGTATTTGGACATAAAACAATTGAGAAAATGTATTTGGGAATGACCTAAAATAATTGAATTATTTTGTTTGTCCCTATATGTTTTAGGCTAGTAGATACAAGACATAAATCAATGATTAAAAAAAAATAGAAAAAAATCCCTGCGGTGAAATTTTTAATGGTAGCTAATTTCTGAATATTTCATTTATACTTTTACTTAACCATCTTAAACAAATTATCATAAGTAATTCATAGACCTTTTCTAAAATATGAGGGAGTTATGAATCAACTTTCACATTTGGAGAAAATAAAAAAAATACTTTCCTTTAAGTAGTACATTTTATTTCACTTTATTTTGCCAACCACTTACCTAGAAACATTAAGTAGGATAAAATAGAACCCAGAATATTGTAGTTATTGTCTGTTTTAGTCTTCCTGATTAAAAAAGAAAACACTTGTGCTTTCTTGATAGTTGTAACTATGTCTTTCCCCCCCCCCCAACTGTTTAAGTTGTTCACCATGACTTTCCCAGCTCTTATCTGTTCTGAGAACAGAGTCAGGGGACATAGGGTGTGCCGAATAAGTTCTGTTTCCCCCTCTAGATCTATTTTTCCACAGTTGGCTACTCTCCTCTGCCTCAGAGGCTTGTTTGGGGACCAAATAATGGATCCCTTAGCTCTTCTCTTCTAGCTAGGGTTATCAGATGTGATTGATGAGACAAATATGTCAAAAAGAAGTTTAATGACAACATAAATACCTCCTATGTACATGGGTGATATCCAGTAAAATGATGAAATTCGCCTGTAGGACCTCTGACACCATCTTAAGCAACTCAGATAGGACAAAATTGATTGGGGTGGGAAGGAAGGGGAAGGTGAGTTATGGGAGGGTGCTAGGGATGGTACAGCAAAGGTATGACTGTTATGCAGAATTTAAGTTCTGCCTTCTCCACTGAAAACTTAAGGAGATTAGATCTTCCTGGTACAGTGAGAGAGAGGCTTTTGCAAAGACAGATTTTCCTTTGTAACCACCACCCAATCTTCAGAGACCTTCCTGAGAAATAAAACTTTTACCTAAGAAGACATTTTTGGGGTGGCAAACTTTTGATTCTTTGCAATTGCCAATGTACTTGTACTCTTTTATTGCCTTTACCAACTTCTTGCCCTAGGACTAGAATGTGATATAAAAATATTATTCTCCCCTTTGATTAGTAAATTTTTTCTGCTCCCTTAGAGTAATTTTTCATGTCTTTTAGACTCTATATTACCAGAGCTTGAAGCACAGTAAATCAACAAAAAACAAATACATAATATACATATTCAGTTATATTTTTATTTCATATCCATCATAACATGATTCTAGCCATACTTTGACTGTATTTTGCTCAATAAAGAGAAGAAAAAGATAAGAGATTTTGAAATATGACTATTTAAAATAATGAGATTTTTATAATAGTTTGTCCTTACTGAAAGGTAAAGGAATAGCATTGTAAGTGGAACACTAAAAAGGATTTATTAATAAAATTAGAAAAGAATAATTGAAAATTTTAATAAATTAATAAGTTAATAAATTTAGAAAAAAATCTATAGGTTCTGAGAATTTAAAAAATTAATATTTTTATTTTAAAATACTAAATTTAAAAATGTTGATTAAAACACTTTCAAAATGATTAAAGTTTTAATATTGTTAGCATGCAGGCAAATGTTGCCAAGGAACCCCAAAATATTATGGGGTGCTCACTAAAAAGGAGATTCAGCCATCCATACCATAAAGGTAGAGAAAACAGACTGTTAGTATGATAGATTTTTAATGCAATTGGTATTCATAGAAAATAAGGGATTTAAAATAATTAATTCCCAATAAAACTCCCAAATTACCTATTCCTTAGGGGCAAATGCCCAATCAAATAGGCTTGGCCCAAAGCAAGTCTGCTGAGATACAATGGCATGCCTTAAGTGCCAGATACCTGCTGGCAGGGAACAAGAAGAAAGTGATTAGGCAGGTCACAGAGAGCTAGGGTGGAAGTTAGATACAAAATATGCCATATCAAGAGAAAAGTTGTCATTGTCTCTACCAAGAACTAGAAGCAGACTCCCGTGTGTCTCTCACTGCTTGATGTTTGAAATTTGTAAGTCTTTAACACTTTTGAAAACTCTAAAATCCAAACATTTCAAGAATAGAAAGGATGGGTGGTACTATCTTCAGAATCAAAACCTGAATGAATAGATGAGGAAGAAGAGAAGCAAAACTTTAAAGGGTCAGTCAATGTTATATCCCATTCTTTTGTAAAATAATGTTTTTGTTGAACTTGCTACTTGCTTTTATTCACCATTGAAAAGAGTTAGGTTTTGTTTTTGGATAGTCACTTTCTCCTTCAAATCTTCATAGTCCAAATAGTTGGCATTTTCATTAGTAATTTAAATTATCCCCAAATTTGTACTTAAATGAGTCCATAAAATATAAAAGGCGAGTACCAATAATATTTCAAAGAAGCAAATGAAAAGAAAATGTAGATGATAAGGGAATTATAAAAGAAAGCATTCCCTCAGAAAGCAGCATCTTGAAGTGGTTTTGTTCTCTTTGAACTGGAAGTCCCAGATGGCCAATCATTCTGGAAAGGACAGCTAGTGATAAAGAGTAGGAGGTGACAAAGTTTATATTGGGAGATTTGAACTGAGGGAAAGCACTGAATCATTTGGCCCCATGGCTTTCCTTATGCATACAAGTGTAAGTGGTTATATCTACATGATATAGAGAAGAAAAAAAAGAGAGCATACTATTTATTTCTGCATTTTCCATGTTAGACATGGTTAGTCACAGGGATTTCCTCTTTTCTAAATTGGAAAATTCATTAGTATAAGCACCTCCTAGAACTGGAAAAATTATAGCAGAAAAAATGAAGTTTCATGACTCCAGGAGGAATATCTTAACTGAATGAAAACAGGCATGTTAATAAATTATTTCTGAAAAAATGTATAAAAAATCTCAATCTCCAAACTTAAAAATTTGGTTGAATGGAAAGTGAGCTGTGGAAGAGTAAGATTTGATCAGACTGCACTGATACAGAGAAAGACATGAGCTCTGTACTGACTAAGAGATGAGCAAATAAATTAAACAGAGAAAAAGTGAAAAAAAAAATCTCAATCTCCTAATATCTAAACAAGAACATCTTAGATAAGTCAACTAATTCCTAAATGCTTGAAAATAATTCTCTCCATGGGGCCTCCCAGGTGGCGCAGCGGTTGAGCGCTGGGTTGCGAAGCTGCCCGCGGCTGCGACGCTGGTTCGATCCCCGGCTGCTCCCCGGCCACCAGAGGAGGGTCCCACATGGCGCGCAGACCCCTCCTGCCGCCCGCTGCTCCCCTCAGCAGTGTACTTCGGTCCTTCTGCCTGCTCTGCTCCCCGCTCTGACTCTGGCGAATTCTCTCACCCTCCCGCGCTTCTGACTGTACCCAGTGCATGTATAAACAAAACAAACAAACAAACAAACTAAATAAATAAAAAACATGCCTCTATTAAAAAAAAAAAAAATTCTCTCCATAGTCATTGTTTCTAAGTTTGTGGGGACTAAGACCTTTGTCAGCAAAATCTTAGAAGACTTTGCTATAATAACTATATTCATAATACACAAAAATTACATATATTAACATATATTAACATATATTTATATATTATAAACACATATTGTATGTTATAAATATTTAACTACCAATAAATATCAAATTTATAACTATATATGTTTATAATAATTTTCTTTCTGGGTTCTTGGATGAGACACCCTACAAAAAAGACAAATTGAAGGGAGAAAAACAAACAAAAGTTTAGAAACATGTACACTTCTTATATACATGAACTGTACCTAAAGAAACCTGAGTAACTCACGAAAATGGTCTAAACCACTGACTTAAATAAAAAGTAACATTTTCATCTAAGGAAGAAAGATATTGGGAGGAAGGGAAAGGCCATATATGGGAAGTTACCAGGAAAGACATAGTAAATAAGAGTATGGTTGCTATGTAGATTTAAATACATACATACATACATACATGTGCATATATACACATACATATGTATATACACACATATATAGAGAGCACACATATACAATGTAAATATATTAAATATTATACATAAAACTTTCATCATATATATAATTTAAGCATATATACAATTGAATACATGTGTATATATGTGTATGCACATATATATATATATACCTACACACACACACATATATATATATAATTTCACTAAGATGTCAAATAATGCCTTTGTTCAACCCACCTGAGAGAAAACAAATTTTATAAAAATATTTTATCTACTAAATTTTCCTATTCTGCTGTCAATATCATTTTCCTTCCAACAATAGCAATGGCTCCCAAAGACAGAGAATAAATAGTACACATTATAGAGAAGCACATTATATTACCCAAAATATACCTCTCTGGCATATTGATTATTTTGAGCTGGTGATTTTTAAGAAACATCACACACAGGGTCAGCTCTGAAACCCAAGTAGAAGTTACCCTTTTTTGTAAGGGCTGAAAAATCTACATCTGTAAGAATATTTTCTTTCCTGTACCAGAAAGGACGACCAAATATCCAGAAACTCATCAATAAAAAAGGACAATGACTTAAATATCCCTGACAACCATGCTCTTATTGATTGTGACCTCTTTGTCATCCCAAATCATTTGCCTTTAGCTGAAGATGTTACTTAAGGGGTTGACTTGGGCCATTTTGGTGAGTTAGTAGGTTTTCCTGGTTATCTCCCAAGTAAAATGGAGGTGTACATGTCATAAGCTTTTCTCTTGTTAATCTAGCTTTTGTTATAGGGATGTTTCAGCCAATATGTAACCTAACTTTTCTTCACTTGGGGAGCATCTGGGGTGAATAAAACACTGCCAAGATGGACCCACAAAGGACAAGTATTGATTTTCTTGTGACCCAAAGAAGGAGACAGTGAAACTAAGACTTCCAAAGAAACTGTCTCTTAGAGGGGACAGTAAAGTGAGATTATATAATGTTATTTGGTGTGTGAGGGGTCCTCAGGAATGCCTTTGTTATATTCCTTATCAGATATTTATAATCTTCAGCAGGGTGGTCTGAAATAAGCATACTTTAAGGAAAACATGAAAGTTTGTAAACACACATTATTCTAATTTCATTTAAGTCTTATTTATTGGCAAGAAGCTAAGGTACAAGGTGACCTGTGCCTGTTGACCTTGGCCAACAAGGAGAATCCTTACCTCTTATTACCTGTGGTCACAGACTCCAGAGGGTAGAGGGAAAATTATTTTCTTTCCCTAGTCATTAAGAATAAATCTGTTTTTAGGTGGAGGATTTATTTATTGTCATAACATATCCTTTGAAGTTTGTCCTTGAAAATTCTTGTTATTTTGTAATCTTCAGGAATCCCAGTAAACAACGAAAATCTAGATTTTATTAAATATTTTCTCACTGGGGCCATTTTGACAAGTCTGTGAAATGACAATGGAAAATTTCTCAGTTTCCATAATTCAGTACAACTTTTCTCCTACATTGACTGTATACTAGAAATTCTAACAAGGCTGAAAAAAATACAGGCCCCCCTGCTAATTGACCTAAATTTAAATTGATGATTTTTAACCTCCAAGGATACATAGTCAATTGACACCCATTCCCCCCTTAATGAGATCATCTCCTTCATTAACAAATACTGTAGACATACTGTTTACTCTGCATTTACTTCAGATTATTGATCGCATATCACAATATCAGTTCTTTGCTGAATCATGTGTAGATAACTGCACCTTTCTAATCATTCTTTAAGTGTCCTTAGCTTCCTAGCCTCCTTCTTTCTTTCTCTCTCCATTTTCCTCCATCCCTCCTTTTTGAAAATAAGGAATAAAAGTGACAATACACTAGTAGACACCAGAACTAGAAATAAGTGGACAGGACCAAAGAATAATTGGGGGTTTTGAATTTCTATAGTCATTTGGATTTAGGGTTTTGAGGCTTGCAGAATCTAAAATTTAAAGTTCAGAGAATTAACACATGAGAAGCTATAAAACAGATTTGACTTTTAGGTCTGGTTTTCCTCTGAAGATAATAACTTGCATTCTGTCTTTTTCCTCCCCATATGCTGAGGCTCACCCACTTTGCTCTCTGTCTCCAATTGTTTCCTTCTTCTTCCTTCTATGTATGCTCGTGTTTCCCCATCTGCATTAGCAGTACCAAGCACCGGCAGTCAGATTGAAATGAATTGCACTTTCTGATAGTTAGCCTTTGATGGTGTTTCCAGTAGATGAGGTTATAGAAAATGTCCGCGTTGTGAAACCTACATGAAATATGCTTCCCAAAGACCATAAACCAGCTATTAACCTTGGCTAGTATCTTGTTTCTGACTTTTGGCACACCAGCAGGAGATCATGCATTTATATAAAAAAAATTCATAGCTACTGGAACGTATTGCTATCTTGCTGTTTTTTTTTCTTACTAGTATAAGAAAACTTATCTGAACCATAAACATTATATAGTATATAGGCACATTGTAGACCAGGTTTCTGACTTTGATATGTTTATTACTCTTTAACACACAAGTAGGAACTTAAGTTCTTTATTTGTTTTCGAGAGATTTCTGAATTTCACCTCCTTTTTTCTGTGTCTTGTGGCAATAAACAATACAGACAGAAGTGAAGGTCCTGTAGGAGTTCACAATTGTATCTCCTACTGGCAATTTATCATCGCTTAAATAAGTGCAGTTTTTACATGATGGATTAGCACCATGTGATGAGCTGTTTAACATACAACTAGAAAATATCTTGATTTGCTTTATGCAAATTAAACTTATTGAAAAGATGATATAATCTCTTCAAAGAGAACAGACTGTGGTCATAATATCTTTTGCCAAGAAATGAATCATTTTGGGGATCACTACCTATCACATTTTCCATATTACTACTTAAGAAAACTATAACTATCACAATAAATAATTTTTACAGAAGCAGCCTTTTTTAATGTTCTAAAAGAATTACCTATTCACTACTTTGGGCAGATAAGTCAACTGAGTAATATACTACATTTGAACCCAAATTAATATAACAAAAATATGAACCTTCACAACAAACTGAAAAGATATTTAATTGACTCTTAAATGTCAATTACCAACTGTTCTAAAATAGCAACTATTAAATAATATTTTACCTTTAAACATTCTGTGGTTGTGAATGCAAAATAAATTTTGTGACAAAATCTACCCCATTGATTTGCTAAAAGGAAAATGTAATTTAAGCAAAATAATAAATTTAAAGAGATAACACCATTTTGCTGAAATCTCTCTAGGACAGCAATGCTAAACTAGGCACTGGTTTGTTAGTTGGATTTAGGTTTTTGACAAGCAACTGGCTCAGCTGTGAAACAATATGCAAATGGGAGAAAAGATATGTTCTATAGAAGCTTTATTTGGAATAGACTAATTGAGAATCATTGTGAAGGAAATTTTAAGGAAGAGAAGGTCTTTGGTTAATCATAACCATAATCATAATCATAACCATAATCATAACCATAATCATAAGAGATTAACTACTCTTATAATTTCACTGAGTTCTTCACTTTTTTTTAGAAATCTGTTTATTATTCAACCCTTATCTCAAATGCTATCATGTATTATATTACTCTTTTTGAAAAAACATCTCTCTTCTTGAACTTCAAACATACTAAGGGTGCCTTGGGCAAAGCCCTAGCACTATTATACACTTATCCTTACCTTTATTATACACTTACCCTTCTTATACACTTACCCTCTGCCTCAAAGTGCCTCTTAAAGAAGTGGGCAAGATACCCCACTCCCTATGAATATCGCAGCGCCTGGCAAAGTATCACTTTAGAGATGTAGATTAAAAGATATTGTAAATTGGGCCTCCCCTGGTGGCACAGTGATTGAGCACTGGGCTGCGAAGCTGCCCACAGCCTCTGCAGCACTGGTTTGATCCCCAGCTGCCAGAGAGGGTGCCACATGGCACTCAGACCTCTCCTGCTTCACCCGCTGCTCCCCTCAGCAGTGTATTTCGTCACTCTGCCTGTTCTGCTCCCCGCTCTGTCTCTGGTGAATTCTCTCACCCTCCTGCACTTCTGACTGTACCCAGTGTTTGTATAAATAAATAAATAAATAAAAAGATATTGTAAAGTTACTTAGAGTCTACTTTAAATGTAAAATATTTATTTATGTTAATGAAGCTATAAAATCTCAAAATGAATTCAGATTTTTATAATGTTTTAAATTATTCCTCATGGAATACTCTTATATAAGTTTATGAATTATTAGAAGTATGTTTAATAAGAATAGCTATGCCATTTTTCAAGTTTCATAATGTTTAAAAGTATAATAATACTTAATTATTAGTGTTATGTAGTACTTTATGGAAATAGAAAATACATCATTATGATTATTTTTCTATTGTACAAATCCCTTTATGTGAATTAGCACTTAATAATCAAAAGAGACTCTTAAAAGAAAGTTATAAAAGCAGGGGTATAATATGCAAAGACTCATATGGTTCAGAAGTGTTGTAGATGACTTTTCGAAATTACCTGAGATGTTAAAATAGGGGGAAAAGTTTATAGAAAATTACTTCTCCTCTAACCACACCAACCATTAAAACTGAAGACTAAGGCAGAAGCTGTCAATTCCATTCTAAAGATCCAGCTCTCTGAAACAAGCAGGATGGTGGTCACAGTGTTACACACATGGTCTGTTCCCTCTTCTTTTCCCTGTTCTCCAAACATTTATTTGCCCAAAGATTGTCTAAAGCCAAGAATTATAGGTTTATTTGTCCTTCTCATGTTTTCTCCCAGCAGCCATTCAGGAGGGAGACCTGGAATGCTGGAGAGATGTGTTTACTGTTCTGTTGCTTCTTTATTAATTAGTTCTGTTATTTGGGACATTTATCTATTATCTCTCTGTTAAACCCACTTTTCTCTAAAATGAATTATCTCAAATTGATTAATCTCTAAAATATTTTCAATGTCTCCAAATCTTTATGAAGAGAGAATAACAGTTTCAACATGTGAGGTAAAGTTTTAGTAAATGGTTCAAGCAGATTCTAAGTAATGTCAAATTCTGGGTTTTCTGAAGGGTCAATTGGGAGAGGAACTGTAAGCCTCCAATTTTAACTGACATTATTTGAGTAAAATGACAAAGTCAATGACTCAATAGCATCACTAAGTGAGTTTGACCTTAGCTTGGAGCATAGCATTCTATTAAGTTGCACACTTAATAACAAAGTGTGAAGACGTGGTTGTGAAAACAATCTTTGTACAATTTACTTATAAACCCATTTTCACCTTATAATTAGAGTGAGGCTACACTGTAGCTATTACACACTTGCAGAGTGGATTGCTCTCCACCTACTGTCCACCCCCTTCATCTGCCCGACATGTTTTCTATTAAATAGTTCCCCTTATGTGATCCTTCCAGCATCAGCTCAAATTTCACTCTAGCTATGTTCATCTTCTCCTTTGCTTAAAGTCACCTCTGCCCATGGAAATACCACAGTGTTTATAATGGAGAGTATTAGCCCTTCAATTACTGCTGTCTTTCCCTGGCCAGTTCCCAAATTCTGTGAAATCTAATCACATCTTCCACCAAGTTTGAACTCTTGACTGTATGGCCTCAGTTTGGATATTTATCTCCTATCTTCAGAAATTAGTATTTTTACCTGCTACCTCCACTTGAGTTTCAGGGTTTTTTCTGTTGAATTTTTCTCAACTTAATCAAACTTTTTTTTTATTTTGCTTCATTTTCCCACACATTAATTATGCTGACATGACAACAAATCATTATCTACATGCTTAATGTAAAATTTTGTAAGCAAAATTTTCTTTCTATATTTATCTTATATATATTTTTTATTTGTGGCATCAAGAACATGCTATGTTGTCACATGATTTATATGCTAAGATAGCTATTAACATTGTGGTCTAAAAATGCTTTGGACACAACCTTTTCTTTCTGCTCACAATGATAATATTTCATTTGAAGGTTTTAATTGAAAATATGAGTAAAAGTTTGTAGTTTCAAAGAAAAATAAAAGAATTACTAAGATTTTCTTCTTTTTAATAACCTAAAGAAGACCTTTTCCTCCTTTATAAATAGTGGGTAATGACACTACCAGCTTAGGTGTTTGAAGAAAGAAACTATGTAATGCATTTAATACTGACATGTGGGAAGTATTCAAAAAGAATTACTATGAATTTTTAAGTTGTCACAAGCAAGTGATTATTTAATTGTCATCTGCCTTCATAACTTCCTTGGCATACTATCTGGAAACACTCCCTTAGGTGATAGATTAAGTTTAAAAAAGATTGATTTCTTCTTGTTTGGTACTTTTCTCTGGGGAGAGATGGAAACATGCAATGAATGTTTTTTAATATACTCTTTAGAAGTGAATAATAAAGGATTCCCATCTCCTGATAGCGCAATTTCGGCTGTAGCTCAAGAACAATTTAAATGGCCTTTCAAGTTCTTGCCTCATTGTTCTTCCCTTTTGCCATTTCACTATTTCTTGAATGATAACCTCCCTGAGACCTGTCATTTTGGTCAATGACCACATCACAAAACCCTCCACAGGTAATAAGAATTGCAGAGCTGAAAATGGCTTCAACAGATATTTCAATCATCTTAATAACTGAACAGAAGATAGTACACGTGAACTGTGTACTTCTGTAAATAATCTGCATTTTTAAATCAGAAAAAGCAAAGCAGAAACTTACATTTAAATTAAAAAATAAAAGTGTTTTTCTGGCTGTGACTTTATTCCCTGTACATATTATCCAAAAGATAGGTTTGTTTAAGTCAGTCACATTTTTACCCTAAACACCGATTTATTTAAAAAATGCTCAAATACTATATGAATACACACTGTTGTTGGAATAAAATCAAAAAAGTTTAAGGGAAACTTATCATGATACCAAACCATTATTCTCCTTCCTCCCTCCCGCCCCAAGCACCCATATTTTCTAATGATTCTGAGAGCTGATTAGGAAAGATAGATAATCACGCTTCTTCCTGAGATGCTTCCACACATTTATTTTATCTATCTGTGCTGTTGTTAACTATGGAATTCTCACCTCATAGAAATGGGAGGATGTAAGAATTACATGAAAAAAAGTTTTGGGAAAAGATTAAGAGAAAAATGAGGATTAACTGAGCACAAGAGAGTTTCACACACATTTGGTGATTCTTCAAAACAGCACGGGGAGACACTTGTCATTATTTCTGGATTCCATAAGAGCCCAGTGAAACTCAGGCTAAGAGAAACCCTCCAGGCACATTATTAACAAAAGGCAGAGCTGGAATTCTACCAAATTCTATTTGATTCCCATACTTCAAGCTTAGCTGCTAAACAATGGTACTTCTAGATATCTTTTCCTTTTGGTTTTTTAATTTCTTTTTATAATAGGAAGTATCTTCCAGAAACACACACATATACAATGTAAATGTCTCTCTCTCGCCACACACAACATGAATATGATCTTAAGATACACAGAAAATAGAAATTATATTTTTGCAGAGATAGAAATGAATATCTGGCAATATTTGGAGCTAATACATTAAAACAATCTCTAAGAGACTTGAGGGAAACAGTTTCATCATTCAACTAATATAAGCAAATAACTGCTTATGCATATTTATAAAAATTTTTGACTCAACAAATGAATTGGTTGACTATATGCCATTAGTTGTGGGGTTAGTATAGAAAATACATTTGAATACCCACTGTTTTTGGTTTTGGTATTTTTAGAGCTTTGAGTACTTGCTCTGGTTGGAAAATTCCAGATGCAGCTGATCAGTAGATGCCATTGGCCATTTTCTTAAGGAGATACAAAAAGTAGCTGATGCTCAACATGTTTCTGGTCAGGACAGTGGTCATTCACATTCAGGGTGTCCCTCTGGTCATTCTTTATTGGCCCTGCCAAGCTCCTCATTGCTTTGGAAGCCAGCATTCAGGCCATTCCTTAAGCTTTCTTGTTGGAGGCATGTTCCTTAATGAAAAAAATGGAAGCTAATCTTTCAGAGATAGAAATTGGGTCCTTCTTGCTGAGGCTGAGCATACAGCACGTAGCTAAGAAGGGAGGATTCTGTGCATTGCAATTTCATAACGCCAGAACCCTCTCCCATATATCAGGTGATGTTCTCATCTACTAAGGGAACACATCACCATTTGATTTGCTCTTCTCTCTTTCTAAATGGAATACTAAACCTTATATCAGGAATGAAGCCTATCTGAATGGTTTTCCCAATGATCCAATTTTTATGGAAAGTAAGAAATATTCTCCAATTAACAAGTAAAAATGTGAAACATGAATTTTTTTGACAGAAGAGTTCAAATCATATATACTTTCACTGATTTCATCAAAGATGTTTTGCCTAATATATACTTTAATGGTTTCTGATGGCAGGGAATTAGGACAGGAAAACAAAAAGGAAGAAGAGAATCACGCAAAGAAACTCTCACTATATAATATAAACTTAATACATAATTGCAATGTATCTAAGAGATATATATATACAATTCTGACCTACATAGTTTTCAGAACTATTAGACATTCCAAATAATATATAGTTAAATGAATAAAATTCAACAAAATACTAGAATTTTTAGAAACAATCTATGTGATTAATAAACAGAATCACCGTCATTACTATTTTTGCTTCACAATCACTTGTAGCTGATAGAAAACAGTACAAGTTCTTTAATTGATTAAGTATGTTATATAAGTATTTTTAATAATTGATTATATATACAACGATATTGAATAAAAATACTTCAGATGCTTAGTTAATAAAATTTTCAGAGTTCAGAATATAAGATGTGATTTCTCATAATATACTTTAGGCTTAAATTTTTCTCTTGTGAAATATTTAGTGGATAATTTCCTTTTCACCTTTTTTCTTTGAAGAGCACACAATTTTTCATTCAGAGAAGGTCTTATGGAAATGTCCAGAAGGAACAAACACATAACACAGCAAATGAAGTCCTAAAGGCAATGCATAATTCATATGAATAAGCAGAGCTTTATTTTAAAAATTCAGAGATTTATTTGTTGGTTCAAAATGATATTTTTCTTTTCAGTTCAGTGAACCTAAGAATTATTCCAGAAACAATTTAGCGCCTTTCTCATCTGTTTCTAATTACAGAGCTTTTTTCTATAAATTACAGTGAATTCACATTTAGCACACATTAATATAGAATCTCTGGAATGTGTACATATTCTACCTCATCTAGTCCATGCTTTCCACACCGGAATACATGAACAGGTGCACTTTATACCAAGAAATAAGCACACATTTCCCCATGACAATTACTTTCTTCTCCTCTTTTATTCATTTCTATTGTACATATGCCCAAATATATTAAGCATAATATTTAAAAAAATTAGCAGTAATCCATCATTAAACTTGTTAATCAACTGTTTGATCATTTTTGATTGTAGGTCTTCTTTGATATGTCCTAAATAGTGAATTAACTAATAATATTGACACATATGTTCTTTCTTCACCGTTAGAAAAGCTGGACTGTAAAAATCAAGCAAACCAAGGGCCTCTATTTGCCTTATTGTAACAGAGCTGGGCAGACTACTTTATTTGGCTCATGTTTTAAGCAATTTTTTACTGGTCTCTGCTAATTTCACTTTCTCACTTTATTTTTAATTTTACCCTTCTTTTTCTTTTATCCCTAGCACTGGGACATTCAACACCGCACCCAAATATGTGCATCCAGTGTGACATCCACCTGGCAGAGTAAAGAGGACTTACCATCACAGGCTTGCATGGGAATTTGGGTGGATAAAGCCCTGAAATTTATCCATAGTTAGATGCTTTTGAGGTTAATTTTTTAAGTTAGGGGAAAGTTTCAGATGTTTCTGGGAGATAACAGATATAGCTGGGGATGATTTAAATTCAATGCAGTAAGTACTGGATACAAATCTTGAAGATCTTAAAGATTCATTTATTTCTCTGGTGTTTCCCAAACACTAAATCTACTTTTTTGGGCTTTTTCCACCCCTCCCCACACCCCTGATACTCATCCTCTATCACATGATTTCCTGAGTCTTGATGGATCAGTTTAACTATATTTGTTTTTCCTTTTCTTGTGTCTCATTCTGGGAATAGTTGGAGGGTGGGCAGGGAACACTTAATTTCCTTAGCAAGTAAAAAGAGAAAATGCTAAAATTCCAGACTAGCTTAGTTCAAAGTTAGGGGAAAGGTGGGGTGTGAGAACATAACTAAGGAATAAGAAGTAGGGTTTAGGTCTGGAGGGCAAAAGACACTTTCAGTAGGTGCTATGCTGGTGTCAAATGCCCAGAGCTGCAAAATAATGAAGAAATTAAAAAAAAAATAGTCTACAGTGTGGCTTTAAAGACTTGTACAATTAGAGGACAAGGGAATAAGAATAATATTTTAGTTTACTATTATGAAGTCTCTGCTATACTTCTTTAAAAATGTATTAGAACATGGGGCCTCCCCTGGTGGCACAGCAGTTGAGCGCTGGGCTGTGAAGCTGCCCGCAGTCTCTGCAGTGCCGGTTCTATCCCCAGCCACCGGGCCAGGGTCCCACATGGCGCGCAGACCTCCCCTGCCACCTGCTGCTCCCCTCAGCAGTGTACTTCGGTCCTTCTGCCTGCTCTGCTCCCCGCTCTGGCTCTGGTGAATTCTCTCACCCTACCGCACTTCTGACTGTACCCAGTGCTTGTACAAATAAAATGAATCTTGGGGAAAAAATGTATTAGAACATGGACAAATTGAGTAATTTTATATATGCCTATTGGTTCTGTTTCTCTGGAGAACTCTGAATAACATAGAGATGAAATACGTCCTATACTCATGAAATGCTTTCCTATCATATGACAAATATGGTGGCTTCACAAGCAACAATCCCACATTATCACTTGCAGCTTATCAGCAGGCAAGGAATTTATGCAAAGAAATATTATTTCTTTTTTTTTTTAAAAAAAGGGTGGATCTTTTATGATACACTGATTATAGCTAGTTTACATTCTAACTTCAATCCTTGTTTAACTTCTAAAAGAAAACAAATGATTCAGTTTGAAGGGCTATGCAATACCTTTTATGATGTTTTGTGTTTATTAAAATGATGGAAATTTTGTACAAATAAAAGGTCCTGGTAAAGAGAAAAACATTCTAAATGCTATATCTTTTTTTAAAAAATAGTTTCTTACAGAATATTGATTTAAGCAAAAGTTTCCCTATCTGCAAAATGCCAATAAATAGAAATATATTAATGAGAAAAAGTATTTGACATAAAACTTTATTTTACGTTTTTTTATATATCCAGCATTTATATAGGTGATAATTTCATGCAAAACTTACATTTTAAATGTTCTTAGAACTATTATTAGAAAACCAAATCTAACTTTGTTAATGACATATTCCTTTTACATGCAAGAACATCTAAATGCTTGTTCTTTTCCTTGAAATAAGGAGCACAATTTTAAGCTTTATAAACTCTCACCAAATATTTTAGTGTCAGTTTATATTTGGCAATACAAGACACTGAGATCCCTTTACTAAAGGGATAGCTATGGTTAGAACATAAACTTTAGACAGAACTATATTTGATTAGCAGCTCAAAACTGTCCTCTAATTTTGGAAATTTCTTTAAATACAGCAAGTTTATTTTTTCTACTTCACTGCTTTCTTCTAACTAAAACAGCAAATGTATTTTTGATTGAAAGTTATATCTGAAAGCAACTACTCATTTCCAATCATCATTATGATAGCTATTAATAATAGTCATAATTATTAGAGTCCTGTACTTAAGGAATTAATTTAGAATGGATGTGTTTTATAAAATTAAATGCAAATAAACAAACATATGGAATATATAATATTCATAATACAATATTATGAGTATATTTTTTTGGGGGGAGCAAATAGTCTCCCCTATCAATGTATTAGAATTTTATCCCCAATTTGCATTTTAAAAATTTAGCTTGCCACATTAGAGTATCTTCACAAGAGTTTCACTTACTGTCAGTCAGCAGCACTTCCATTTAGAAGTTTTGCTCATAGACTAAACAAAGCAAGGTGAACTCTATTTTAGAGAATAGAAATTGGTAAATATGAAATTAGTGGCATGTGAAATAATAATAACTAATTTTGCTAAATACATGCACAAATTGTGAATCCAATTGCAAGCGATAACTGACTTTGAAAATGTCAAAGGAAAACACCATATTAAAAAGCTCATATAAAAGTTTCTGCTGACTGAAAAATATCACTTCTTTATAAGGAAGATTGAAAAGTCATATCTTTTTACGTATTATAAAATTAATATTACTAATTAAAGCAATCTAATATTTTCTTCAAATACATCAATTTTTTCCAAATGAAATGATCTGTTGAGTAAAGCACTTACAGCTGAAGTTCTTTCTATTTGACATATTCTAGATAAAAAAGAAAAACTCAAGTTAGCGTGTCTATTATACAGTTTATTAAAAAGTCTTAAATCATTTGTATCACTGCATAGATGTATATAGTAATGTTTTGCTTTAAAAAGCAAATAAGAAAAAGTAAATGTCTATTAAATAATTTTAGATGCTTGTTTTATAAAGCATGTTTATTAATACCTAAGTAAAACAACTAAAATACTTTCAATTACAAGTTTTCCCAAAGAACCATAAAATTAAAAATATATATAAAATTTCAACATATTTTTATGAAAATTATTCTTTTTAACTATCCTGATCTATTGTTTCAGTGTCATAAAACTAATTCATAATTGGAAATAAACAATATTTGGAGAAAGGGGCACTGGGTATTCATGATATTCTATTACTATTATGAAGACTTGGCTGCAAAATTTGAAGTGCCAAAGCAGCATTTTCTAGCTAATGACCAATAGATGTAAAGTTCTTTGTATATAAGTATTTTTAGAAATTCTTTTAATATTGCTGACAGAGTTTTTACTGGGATGCTTTAAAGAATAATATAATAACTGGGTTAGTATCTGCATAAATGGAAATCATAACTGTTCCATAGACAGCAGTTATAAAGAGCCAAATACAACAGGCTCACCATATTTCAAACATAAGTAGTTACATTTCCTACATTAAGCTGTGGTTACTTCTATTCATCATCAGAATCACTGGCCATTAATGTTTAATAATAAATGAATACAACAAAATTGCTTATAGTCACAGTGTACAAGTAATGCACTGATGGTTTTAATACTTTGAATACTCTTTTATGTTTTGGAGACTAGAAGCATTTAACTGCATATCATGTCCAAAAAGATATGGCAGATTCAGCTTTCCCTCATATAAATATATATATATATGTGTGTGTATACATATACATATATATATATATATATATAAAACAAGCTGGATAGTTCTATTTTTAATGTACCCCCAGCCCACCTAGTTATTTATTATTAACCTTATTTAATATTAGTGAGCAAGAAATGCTTAGTAAATGGAATAAAAATTGCATTTGAAATTAAGGCTATTTCCCCTATAGATTTCAAAGTCAGATCTTTCAAAGAGACTATAGTAAAGTGGATCTCTTTGGATACAGTGTAGAATCAGCCTGTAGTGGGAAGGGCTTTAAAATATGTTGTGATTCACTACCCATTTTTAATAGGGCTTATTTTATTGTTATTGAATTGTATGAATCCTTTGTATATTCTGGAATATTAACCCTTTGTTGGATGTATGGTTTGCAAATAGTTGCCTTTTTGATGATAGTTCCTTTTCACTGCTCAAGTTTTGTTTTGTTTTCAGTTTCTTGTGGTCACACTTGTTCATTTTTGCTTTTTTTCCTTGTCATTGGAGCTGAATCCCCAAAGACATGATTGGATAAGGATGTGGTATATATACACATTAGAATGATACCCAGATATTGGGCCTCCTCTGTGGCGCAGCGGTTGAGCGCTGGGTTGCGAAGCTGCCTATGGCCTCTACTGTGCGGGTTCGATCCCCGGCTGCTCCCCGGCCACCAGAGGAGGGTCCCACATGGCGCGCAGACTTCTCCTGCCGCCCGCTGCTTCCCTTAGCAGTGTCCTTCGGTCCTTCTGCCTGCTCTGCTCCCCGCTCTGGCTCTGGTGAATTCTCTCACCCTCCTGCACTTCTGACTGTACCCAGTGCATGTATAAATAAACAAACAAACAAATAAATAAATAAAAATACATGCCTCTTTAAAAAAAAAAAAAGAATGGTACCCAGAGATTAAAAACAAAAACAACAGATGGAATCCTGCCTTTTGTTATAATAGGAATGGATGCTCAATATACTCCAGCTCTATACCTATTGTTAGTAAGTCAGACGGAGGAAAACAATTTAACTCGTATGTGGATGACAAAATAATGAACAAACAACAAAACAAAAACACGTTTTTAGACCATAAGAACAGATGATAGTTACTGAAAGAGAAGGGGAAAGGACTGAGTAAACCTGGTAAAAGGGGTAAACTATATGGTGAAGGAGGAAACTAGACTTTTGGTGTGAAATATAATAAAATATATACAGATGCTGATTTGTAATGCTGTACACCTAAAACTTATAGTGATTTAAACCAACATTACTTCAATAAAAACAAATAAACATATATAGGAAAAGAAAAATAATGCAATGTCTAAGTTCTGCTTCACTTGAATCAGATTTTTGAAGGTTAAGCTACATCTCAATTTTTTTAATCCTAAGAAATTCTGAAATGCAATAAGAATCAATAGATATTGATGAGAGAATAAGCTGCATTATAAATAAACCATGTTATGTTTATTGAAAAGATTGCAAGCTAAGATTTTATTAGTTTTTTTTCCTGTGTAAGAATAATTTTACCAAAAATTTTGAAAACAAAAACACTCCTGTTTTTTTCTATCAATATATTTTACGATAGATGAAAGATTTGAATGATATGAAAGCAGAAATAGAGCACATTTTTAAGATAAACACTGCAGACACAATAAAGAATTCCTTTACTATCTCTTTCTGTATTTCCATCATCTACAGTCCTTTTTACATTTGCACATTTGGTGGATTTAAAGTCAAAGTAATGTGAGCCAGTGTTCATTTCTTTTTTTCTATTTTCTTTTTCTCTTTCGGAAATAAATGTTTAACTAATAATTTGATCAAAGTAGGAATGTTTTAATGTAAAGAGAAGTTCAGTGTATTAAAGGTCTGTCGTGCTCCAAGCTAAATACTTCATAATAAAATACAAAGACCAGCTACAATTGCTATGAATTCATATATGAGATAAAATATTGCTTTAATGTTCTCATAGGAGTAAAGTAGAAAGTCTCATGAAATGAGTGTTTTATGAGACTTAAAGATTCTTTTGATAGCAAGACAAAATATACTCACACTAAAGAGATGAGAGGCAGGACTGTCCCTACTCACAGCTCCATGAGCGGAGGCTGCCAGCAGGGCACTGAGAGGTTTTGCAGCCAGGGCGGTCAGACAGGCTGGAACTACACAGGCAGTGTGGGTGAGGGAAGCAGTTGGCGTTGGCCACCTATCATCAGCTCCCTGAGGATTGACTATTTTGAAGAATTTCATAGATTCTGGGGTAAAAAGTATCCCTACTTGCCTGGTACCTGACTCTGGAAAAATGGAGCTCACGTTAGGGAAGAGGTCGAGTGTGTACATAGACACCCTGAGGAGTGGAGTGATAAGGAAAGTGATTAGGGTGAGTCCTTAGCAAATTGATTGAGAAAGGGATTTGAGAGTTTCTAGAGGTGACATCTGTTAAATTAATTAGATAAGGAGGCCATTAAACTGGTGTGGCTTTAATGCCTTGGCAGCCTACATAAGCAAACCAAAATCTCAGTTTATAAATGCCTCAAGATTGCAAAATTGAAACCTAAGTACAACCAATTCAAACAGCCAAATAAGTTTAAGCTACAGTCAATCACTTCCTTGCTTTACTTCTCCTTTGTTCCACAGAGTTTCTTTCTAGTACCTCTAGATAGAGCTCTCCTAGTCACTTCGGTTTGGCACTGCCTGATTCAAGAGGATTTTTGCTCAAATAAATGCTTAGATTTTTCTAATACCCCTCAGTCCATCTTTTAATCCTCAAAACTGGTTCAAGGGGTCTCCCAGGTGGCACAAGTGGTTAAGCACTGCACTATGAAGTGATCCGAATCCTCTGCAGCACAAGTTCGATCCCTGGTGGCCAGGGAGCAACCCACATGGTGAAGCAGATTCTCTTGTATAACCCGCTGCTCCCCTCAGCAGTGTATTTCAGTCAGTCTACCTGTTCTGTTCCCCACTCTGTCTCTGGTGGATCCTCTTAACCCCCGCATCTCTGGCCTGTACCCCAGCTCTTGCATGCATAAATAAATAAATCTTAAAAAAAAACTGGGTCAAAACAGTAATTGTGAAATAACATTAAAATTGGCCTCTTGATGTCTTCTATTTGAGTGACTTGAATAAAAGAGGAGACCTATAGACAATAGGGTATGCATTAATGCAACCATGTAATAAAGCATTTTATTATGACAGCAAAAAGGAAGAAATCAAGGAAAAGCGTGAGGAGTCACTGAAGTCTGACCCATCACAGTTTCCCATTTGTTTGGTGTCAACCTGGAGAATCAATCAGTCATGGCAGGGACCTCCTGTAACACTGTAGTTGAATTATGGAATGTACTAAATGTGTCAGTTTTCTTTGTTATGACGACGTTACAAAAGTTTCCTCAATGAATGAACAACAAATCAAGTGCCCATTTATTGTCAAAAACATTTGACAAACATTGACAAAGTGAGGTTCCCTTATTTTGATTAAGCAGGCTTAATATTTATTGCACTTTAAAAATATGAGATGTTAGAGCTGGGCATTGGTATGTCAACAACAATGATTTTTTTATTGTTAGGTTAGAGTGACAGTCCCTGAGATTGTTCCAACAATTCCACAGTGTAGTGAGACCTAACCTATGTGTAAATACAATATGTCAATGATGTTTGTCTTCAATTCAGGAAGAATGATTAGCATTTATATAAGTGGGGAGACTGAAATCAAGAGAGGTTATAATGCACCGATATGGTTTGTTGTTTGGGAGTACTGGAAGCAGAGGACATGTTTTTGGCAGGGGGTGGGTGTAGAGGTGGGTGTCATAATATAGCCTGGTGGTGATAACTTTTGATTGTAAAATTGTACCTCCTTTTAGGTAAATGGAAATTGCTGGAAGAAGACTGCTTTTTTGGGGTATACAGTGAGGGAATGGAGTCCGCCATTGGTAGACACAAGTCCTCCATTAGTAGCAGAGAGGTGACATGAAGGTACTTCCCTCTGGCCATGAGTGGACACCCCGATACAGGGGAAGTGATCATTTGGAAGAAATTTTAATTTCCTAATGTTATCCTTCCCTAAAACAGGTATCAGCAGATAAATGTAGGGTGTGGCAGACTGAGAGCAAATCCAGCAATTGCAGATAGTCAATGCATGAGGCGCTAGCTCGTAAATGTATGTATATTTTGAATGTCTTAGTAAATATATCATGGGCAAGAGTGCTAGGTTTGGATTTAACTTTGGAATATAGTTTTTTGGAGAGTAAGAGACATAGGCAAATTCGATTGGACAGGCAGATGTGCTTCTCATCTCGTAAAATTGCTGCTTCCCAATTAGATTTTGTAATTAGATTTCTGACCAGTCCGCCATTGTTATGCTCTTCTGCCTGGTGAAGATAAAAAAATCTCAAGGGGCCCAAGTTGACCTCCCCATAGGCAGTCACATCCCAGTCCACCTCCAAGAGGTCAGGAGTCACGCTCAGGAAAGAGAATATTGTTTGTAATGTGACAAACAAGTTGGTCCCTAAGAATGAAGCATTAGACCCTTAGCATGTTGAAATGTGGTGGAACTTAATAAATCCCATGCACGTTGGTTGAGGGTTTTGCATTGTTTGAGTCACTAGGTCAACACAGGACTGGGGCACATCACTGTAAAATTGCAATGTGAAGGAGGCAAGACTTGTGTTACACTAACTCAGCTTCATCACAAATGAAAAAGACCATGAGTGGAAGGAAGCATCCTTTTAACAAGGCTCAAAAATTGTGTATGTATAATTGAAAGCATTGATATTTGCCTTGGGAAGAAAGAGGAGACTTATCGCAGGGAATAGGAACAAGTTTCCTGGAAAAGAATAATATAAGGACACCATGAACATTTCAGTACAATATTTATTAATATATTAAATATTAATTTCCTAAAATGGCTTTCATTCCCTATATAAATTGGATTTCTACAGTGGTCATTCATGTATAGCAAATGTAACCTTCTAGCAGGCTTATGCTTAGAACAATTATTCAATTTTAAGCTTCCCTGTGTTATTTTGTGTTACCCCCGTTGCCCCAACAATGTCTTTGGTGTTTATGAACCAATAGGAAATTCCTGTAGCAATAAATTAGCTACAAAAGCCTAAAATTATAAACCATAGCAAGCTTCAAAGTTGCTTAGCAACAACCTAGTATGCTGAAGCTTAATTTTGGATCAGTTAACCCTGAAGGAAATGCAGAATTAATTTTTCATACTGTAATATCTTTTAAAGGTTACCATTCCCTGTCTGAAATGCTTCCCCCCTCAGATTTTCAATCTTCTATAGATTCTCTCAAACACAAAATTATGTTTGTCATTGTTATATTTCTCTAAAACAATTAAAATTTCATTTTGGATTGTATATGGCCAAAACACTTGAGTAAAATAAATTCAGATGTGAAGAAAATATTTTAAAATATGACATTTTTCTACTGATGCATTTCACAGCTATAAAGAATGTCAAAAAATAGTCTCATAGGTCTATTCTTACATTATTCCCAGAACAACTCCAAGCTTAACACCCTACATCAAACATCTGTTCTAAGAAGCCTCCACTCTTGTGGAGACTAGAGAGAGATTGCTCAGAAAACCATATAAAGTTAAACACATATGCCCAAAATCACTATTTTGACTGCCAAAACTGTGTCCCAGGGCAAATTCTTCTTTACTTTGAATAGTAGTGTAAAAAAACAAAGTTACTGCTTCTTTACTTAGTGACATCAAAACATAAAAGTGAAATTAAAAAAATAAAAACTGTCCTATATTAAACTTTCGCTAGATTTAATTTTTAAAAAAGTGATTATAATAAAATTACTAAGGCATTTTTAAGATGGTACTAGAAAAATTAATGTGGATAAAGGTGAATCAGGTTATCTATAATCCTATTTCAAAATACTCATATTCACACATGTGTCTTAAATAAATAGAGAATTGCATTTTGAAGCATCAAAAAATATATAATACTGGAAATATTCCAGTAAAAATTGCTTGGGATTGCAGAGTAAATTTGTGCGAATGGAATATCTAGAGATAGGGTTTCAGTTTGAAAAGACTTAATTTATTTTTAAATAAAGTGTGGAAGATTATGATATGAAAGTTCCAAGAAAAAAATAAAAGTGAAACTGAATGCCACATTAGATAATACCACACACAGGCAAAAAATACGTTCCTGGTTAAAACATCATGAGGAAACACTATTTGAGGGATTCTATCACAGAGCCAAGGATCAATGGAATGCATGATGTCTCTTTTTAGGGGACTAAAAGTCCCTTAAGTCAAATCAAAAACAAATTTCTCTTTAAAAACAACCCTTGAAAGTGACCATAGACTTGAGGCATTCAGGGAGGGAAGTGGAGAGGGAGGGGATGGGGTAAAATCAGGAAAGGCAGGAAGAATAGCAGAATAATGGGCTATGGTGGAGGATTATGGGTACTTTGGTGGTAGGAGAGCCATGGTGAAGACATCTGAAGGGACAAATTTTTTACTGTCAAAATATTAAAAAAGATGTAAAACAATGGTATTTCATTAAAATAAATAAGAAATTGAAACTATAGGGAAAAAAAGGTTCTAAATATACAGCAAACTTTAGTCCCTTTTTATTATTGCAGATGGTTTGTAAGTGTTCCTCAGAAACCTTCAGAGTCTGACTTTTATGAAAAGGATGTTCTTTTAAAGATGGAGATATGTGCTCTTCCTATAAGGAATGCAAGAATAATAATCTGCCTTAGTAATGAATTTTTATTTGTGTTATCTTAAGTTAGAGATTTAGCCTTCAACAAAATTTAGGGATTTAGTTTAACTTTTAAACTTGTTATAAATATAATGTGTGCTCACATGGAAAATCAAAAACCAACTCAAAAGAAATTTTTTTTTTTTAACCACAAGTCAAACACACAGAGATAGCCACATAAACATTTTAGTGAAAAACTTTATTAGGTTTATGGGCCCATAACTGTGCTTATTCATATGGCATTTTAAACGATGGTGCATAAAGTTTTGCTAGCAATTTTCACTTCATTTATTATTTACATTCTTTTCCTTGTCAAAAACTATTCTTGTTAAAAATAAATTTAATTGCTGTAAAATATGTCACTATGTGGATACAGCAATTCCTTACTTTTCACACATTTCCAGCATTCTATTATTTTAAATATTTTTGGACTATAGTCTTCTTAAACATTTTTCTTAGCTTATATTATGGTTGAATATGATTATTTCAGCTTTTCTTTTTTCAGCTTTTCTTTTGAAATAATTTTAGACCTACCAAAAAGTGAAAAGTAGTTCAGGTTTCCTTTATATCTTTTCCCCATATTCCCCTAATCTTAAATATCCATATAATAATATCAAGCCAGAAAACTGACATTTGTGTGATATTAACTAATGTACATTCCTTATTCAAGCTTCGACTTTTTAATTTTTCTTGTGTTTGTTTTTTCATTATTAGATTGACACTGAGTGTGCAGTTTAGGCAAGAATATCACAGAAGTGATGTGATGAGGCTGTGCTATTTTCAGTGTATATCAGAGGAACAAGTTGACAAAATGTTTTATTTCTAGTAATGTTAACTTTGATAACATGATTAAGATAGTGTCTACCAGATTTCTCCACTGTAAAGTTACTATTTTTCCCTTTGTCATTAATAAGTACCATCTGTTGGCATATTTTGACATGGTGCATATATGCTATTTCTCAGAATACTTTCTTCCACTAATTTTAGCATCCAGTGATCTTGTTTGTAAAAATAATAGAGATGTTTGTGTGATGGTGAAATTTGACAGTCATCATTCCTTTTACATTTGTAATCAGAAGAGTTTTCCCTCTCTCCCATGATTTTATTTATCAAAAGCAATATTTTATTTGCAAAAGGATGTTAATAAAATATGATAAACCTGTATAGATAATGAATTTTTTAGCATGCATTTTATATTAGAGTGGCTCAGATATTGATCTTTAAAAAGATAGAATGCTTTAATAAATCTCAAACTGCTACAAATTCAAGTATAAATATGAAGATATATTTTAAACAGTATATAATGAAAAACATAATAATGCTAGCCAAGGTTATAAATGTGTGAACACCTAGTTTTACCTTTCTTGTTGTCATCAATTAAATGTAATAACCTTTTATATAAATTAAGAGGAAGTGAATCTAAATGATAATAAATGGCCCTATGTAACAATTAATTAAAGTCTCATTTGTGTATGACGTAAAAAAAAATGGTTTCTTGCCAACATAAATGCTGGAAATTCTATCATAAATTATTTTTTGCATAAATTAGTTATTAAGATTTAACATTTTATGAGATTTGAATGGAATAACTAACATTCTGACCTTTAAAATGTAATATGATGCAATCATGAAGAATGTTAGATTCACAAGACTGATGGCCAAAAAAAAATAAGTGGATTTTTTCCCATTTCATGAATACTGAAAAGCGTGTTGCAAATATTCTAAGTCTTTTCTTCATATGTAAATCTCTGACATCAGACAAGGTTGCTGTCTGTGTGGGCTGGCATGCAATCGCGTCTTTCTTTGCTGGCAGCATCTGCATCCAAGTATACACTAACACTCTTTTTTCTCCTTTTACAAATGTCCTCTGGTACGAATTGAAGATTTTTGTGATGAACTCTGAATGTGCAGGAAATGCCTAGTAGGAGTCCAGACATTTGCAAATGGCATTTCTGGCTAGTTTATTATTCCCAATCTATGCTAGCATTTGAGCTTTAATTTTATTAAGCTTAAGTCCCCTCTGTACTAATTTAAAACTTTGTCAGATTTGAAAACAGATGTATAATCATGTAATGCAAAATATGTGATTGTAACGTGTTTTGCTAAAGACTCAGAGGATATCTCAAATTCGAAATAGGACAAAAATAGAAGTCAGCAAAATGCCTTTTTCAGGAAAAAAATGTTTCAAGGTCACAAACATTTATTTATGCCATAATTTCCACTAGAATCATTAACATAATGCTTTTTAAGTGATGTACTCTTCATTTTTAAAACAAATTCTATTATAATTGAAAGACTAAATTACCTGAACTGAAAGGATTATATTTTTAGAGTTAACAAGTATTATATTTTTCAGAACTGTCAAGTAATGTAGTCTTTCATAATAAGCTGTAATGAGTTCCTAGCAAAACAAAGAGCTCCTACATCATTTAAAACCAAAAAGAATGTGCTTCTCTGTAAGAGACAGAGTAAGAACAAGGGTGTACTATTATCAAAGCACAAGGATGTCATGGGAGAGTGGGAACTGACTGGGATGGAAGAGAGCAGGGAAGATAAAGATGAATACATGAAAAATAGAGTAGGTACATTATGGTTTGTCAAATTGGTGCTGACACACCGGCTCCTTGCTGGCTTCCTTTCCCACAGTTTATCATAAGCAATAGGATGTTAAGAGTAATTGGGAACCTATATTCATTTCATATAATCTCATCCACTTATCACTACATCTTCAATAAATAAATCAATATATTAATAAATCAACATATTAATAAGTTATTCACCTGTGGTGGGTAAGACATTTGCCAACTAAGATACTGAAGACCAAAAAACTGACATTGAAGGTAAAGTGCAAAGTGGAACTCACAATAGTTGTATCATAAGCAAAATCTCACAGAGTGATCACTTTTAAGAACTCTTATTTGGATTTTTTTTTTTATTATGGTAAGATTATTTCACATAAGATCTACCCTCTTGGAAAAAGTCTTAAATGCTCAGTACAGTGTTGTTAATTATAGATTAAATGTCTGCAGTGGATCTCTAGAATTTCTTTATATGTCACAACTGAAACTTTATACTTACTGAACAGCAAACAAGGGTGAATTTTTGATAAGGACAGTCTACTTGGGAAAAATCATATTCATTTAAACATATTCCCCACATAGACTGAGATGAGTAGAATAAATTAATATCAATATTCTTGCTGTCTATTGAATCATGCTTTTATAACATGTCACCATTGTGGAAGGCTGGATAAAGGGTACAGAAGATCTGTATTATTTCTGACAACTGTGTGTGTTCTTATGCTCACAATGAAAATTTAATTAAGGAAAAAAACTACAAAAGTTCTAAAATCCTCAGAATAATCTTTGAATAATATCCCTTTCTCATGTTACCATCTAAAGACTGCTTGGTTTAGTTCTTAAATTAATCTCAAAAAATATTACCACCTATTGACTCTTAGCAGTAGTTTCTATTTATTAGTCATCATTTGCTGCTCTATAATTAAAGAATTTCATTGCATATGGATCATTCAGCCAAATTCATGCTCTTCACTGCTCATTTAACATTCTGTAGCAGAGAAATAATCAAGTAACTTTCTTAAAATCTTTCTTGGCTGTAGAATAAAAATCCTTCAAATTATATCACATTCAGCTTTCCAGCATATTTTCTCTTATTCTTATTTTTAGTCTCATTAAGCAAAGATATAAAGTAGATAATAGTTATAATTTGTGACCTTTCTGTGTCCTGGTTCCTAATCTCATAGGTTCCTCCAGCCCTAATTCAATGTCAATCTGCTTATAGTCATGCTTTAGCTGGTCAAAGTGACAGGACCAACATCTAATCATCAGTATTAATGAAATATTCCAAGATGACAGTAAACCAAAAAATTCAGATTTTTTTCAACCTTTCTGTAATTCTTTTTTAGTGGATGCAAATCCACATTTGACTGAGAAAAATTTCTACTTAACAATATGATTTTTAGAATTTGGCTTTAAAATTCAATGAAATGCAAATAAATTATTTCCATTGTACAAACTGAAAAAAATAAACATTTTTGTGACAAAGGAAAAAAAAAAGGAAAAACATGTTAGCAAATGAGAAGTAAATATTATGAAGCAGATCAAAAGACTCAAGCCCACTAAAAACATGACACCCTCTCTGAGAACAAACCCTGCAGTTTGAAAAGTTATGTAAAGAGAATATTTAGGTCAAGGAAAAGCAAAAGGTAGGTTTTCTCTACCGTGTTCTATTCTTGTTTTCTCCAGTATTGTTTTCAAGTTCATTATTTTTTTCCCATTCTTTCTGTTTGTCTGAAACTAATTATATTTTTGAAATCAACTATTATGTTTCTTTACTCCATTATTTCTGAATGTAGCTGCCTGGTATTTTCATTGTCTTTATTCTGTTGTTGTTTTATACCCTGTTTTTTGTTTGTTTGTTTGTTTTTGTTTTTAAGTTCTATCATTATTGCTAGGACTGTTGCCCTGAATTCCCCTTCTGTACTGCTCTGCAACTCCACAGAGTCATGGCTGCTTTTAGGCTTTTCTTTTTTTACAGTCATTTTTGCTGTGTTCTTCTGTCCTCCTCATTTATTGTGCATGCAGATAGTCAGTGTTTCCTTCAGAGGGGTTTTGTTTTGTTTTGCATCAGTTTTATTTCGAAAGACCGGAGGAGGAGAGCATGGGGTTTTTACTCTGCTGCCATCTTGCTGGACTTTGCAAGTATCCCTTATAAATTTATGAAGGTTATATGACCATTATGGGAAACTGAGGACATACTGTAAATATTTGTTTTTAAAATACCATAACATTGTTGGATTGGCAATGGATGTTCCCTCATATTAATTCTTGAAGCTGTTCTATTGAAAGATTAGCTGGTAAGAACATATTAAATAACCATTTGGAAGAGTTATGGAGATTTTTGGGGTAGTGGGATACAAAAGAATTGATGGATATGAGATATAAAATAGCTTGAGCAGCTCTTGGAAATTATTTGAATGTCAAGGTGGGGAGAATTTGTTTGATGAAAGGAAGAAAAGTAAAACTCCAAATCTAATCTTGGATGACCTAGAAAATAGTAGTCCAGTTGACAGAATGAGATATTTAGATGAAAACATTTAGTTTGGTAGAGAGAAATAGATTTGAGGGAATTAGTGGAGAAGGTTTGTAACATCTAGGTTGATAGTTTAGCAGATACTTGAGGGAAAAGTCAGGCTGAAGGTACAGGCTTCCCCCTTTATCTGTAAGTAGAACATTCCTATAAAGTCTTTAAAAAGTCATAATGGAGTAACCTGAAAATGTAATTATAATTCATTTAAATGGAAAAAAAAGGGTATTACTAGACCCAAAAAATAACCTACTAAATCTTACCAAATGACACAGTAAACCTAAAATAACAATAATATTTAGTAATAGTGGCAATGATATGATACATACACAATCTGTGTAGTAGTTTCTGGGGAAGGAGCTTTGTGGACCCATTCTTGCTACTTGAGGTATATGTTGCTTCTAGAACAGTGCTACAAAGCAAGTGCTGAATAGTGTTTGCATTCAATTCAATGTTTTCTTTGCATTTCAATTAATGAACAAAGGTGCTAATATATGTCTTTTGTAAAAATAAGTGGTATAATTGAAATTTTTGAAAAGTGAGGGAAAACCTGTATTGGGGTGGGTTTTATTTATATAAAAAAGGACTTGAAAGTGTGTCAAACATGAGAGATGATATTAAGGGTGCTTTATCTTTTACTATTTCAATATGTTTCTTTTTGCTTGATTTTCAAGGACCTATCAATAGTAAATAACATTTTTCTAAGTACAGTTAAATACTGTAATTAGGATGGGATACAATGGGAATTTTGGAGATATTTTCAATTAATTTACTGAAGACAAAGCATTATATTAAAGGATCTCTCAAGAGGGCTTTTCATCTAAGTTTCTCTGTGAATGGAATATTATTAGCCCCTTAATTCAGTTATTCGGGGTTACAACAATAGGGCCGATATGTTAAAGATGTCATCAGTCAAGGTGGCACGCAATGGGGTCAAGGACTGTTAATGACAATAAAAACTGATGTTCAACACAAGTCCTACTTTCCTAATCTCACCATAACAGTACAAAACATAAAATGTTGACTTGTTGTACCTATAGGAAAATAAAATCTATAACCATCACTCTATAATATCTAGGTCATTTCAAAGTTAACCTGTGTCAGAAAAGATGCTAAAGAAACCACTTGTAAAGCCTTTTCCTCTCTGATCCCACACTAAACAGAGGCTTACCAGCTGATGCGTTTAGCATTCTTGAGAGCAACTCAGAGATTGATGGGATAGAATATATGTATCTACTGAACTAACTACAAGACTTACAGATAACGCCTTGCTCAATATAGAAACACCGTGCAAAAAATTGAGCAATATATCCTTTTATAAATGTGCTTACTATCTTTAAAAGTGTTCTTTTATTGGAGTTTACATCAAAGAAATGGAAAAGACTGAGCATTTGAAAAATATTGTACAATATCCTGGATAAATACTTCATTTGCCTTTTCCCACTTCAGTCCATATAATTCTTACAGAAAGAAATAGGGTAAGGGTAGAAATAGAAAAAGAAAATGACCTAGATGGTTATTTTAAAATAACAAAAGTACTCTAATATTCTTCAAATCATTACATTTCCATTAAGGTCTTCAGGGTATAGTAAAGATAACTATACCCATCTGCAACTGGCAGTCTGCAGCTCAGCCTCCAAGGACTTGAAACCACTTACGATTTTTAATGCTGCAATTTAATCTTCACTAGCCTAGACATCATCGCTATTCAAAGGGGAGTTCTAAACTTGAAAATAATTTTCCAACTTATGAAACAGATATGATTATATAAAGAGTGATTCATTTACTTCTGAAGTTACCTTACCACTTCTGAAAAGCTTGATTGTTTTTCCTTGACAAATGTGTCACACATAACAGGGGCAAACTTCGTTTTTTTTTTTTTTTTTTTTTTTCAAAAAAGAAACATTGCGCACACATGTACCATTCATATATTATTTTTGTTGCTATGTATAAACAATTCAGCAGATGAATTAAAAAGTCTTGTAACTATACTATAGGAACAAAGTATTTACTATTTTTCTAGAGATATCTTCATTAAAAACTTGAAAAGCATGTTATGAAATTGACAAATTAGCAAATACTGGACAATTTGCCCAACTATAGAGAAATATATGTGCATATATGTCTGTGCTTTCAAACTTTCTTATTTACTTACTTGGGATAAAATACTCTAAGGGGGGTTATGCTGTCATTGAGGATTATGCATGTGATATTTGGATACATATTGCTAATGACCTCTAGAAAAATGTAAAATATGCAATTAATATTATATTAGAACTTCTATTCATCCACTCTTGTACTAGGTATTATCACTCGTTCTAATCTAAGAAATTGGCAGCAAAATATACCACTTAAAATTTACAATTGTGTTATCAAAAAACATTAAATAGTTTAATAAATTTGTTGACCATTAGTACATCTCACTCTATAAGTTGCATGATTATGCATTTTGTCAATATTTCCATTGGTTTGTTAAGCTTTTTCTTACTGTTTTCCAATGTTTATGTATAGTTCTCTATATATGAAAGTTATTTATTTTCCAAATGTTATTATATTTCATATTGTTATCTAAAATGTACATTCTGTTGTTGTTAGATGATGTCAATAATAGCTGGTTAATTGATGGTGTTTGTGAGTCAAATTAAGTCCTTGCTGATTTGCTGTCTGTTGTATTTGTCTATTTCTGAGAGAGGAGTGTTGAAGTCTCCAATAATGATAGTGGAGTCTTCCATTTTTCTTTGCATTTCTATTAGTTTTTATCTCGTGTGGTTTGACGCTGTGTTATCAGGCACATACACATCAAGATTGTTATGTTCTTGGAGAACTGACTCCTTTGTCATTATATAGTGTCTTTCTCTGTTCCTGGTAGCTTTCGTTTCTGTGAAATCTGTTGTCTGAAATTAATATAACTGCTACTTCTTTCTTTTTATTTCTATTAGCATGATATCTATTTTTCTGTCTCTTTACATTTAATCATGCACCTTTATTTTTAATGTGGCTTTTTTGCACACAGCATATAGTTGGGTGGTGCTTTTAAACCCATTCTAATAATATCTGTTTTGCTTGGTATATTTATAGTACTAATGTTTTAAGTGATTATTAATATATTTGAATTAATATCTACCATATTTTTATTGTTTACTGCTTGTTCTTTGTTCTTACTCTTGTCTTTTACTACTCTTTGTCTTCTGTGGTTTTAATTGAACATTTTATATTGTTTTCTGCCTTCCTTAGCACCAAAACAAAATAGCAGCATCTTGGACAATATTTTGGTTCACAAAATAACAGCATCATTGGAAAGAGTGCTTATTAATCCTAATGTTACAAACAAATAGTAAAGAGTTCTGAATAATTCAGCATTGTTTTTATTTTTTTTTTTATAAATTTTATTGTTATATTCCCCATACAATTGCAGCCCCCCATTCTGACCCCAATCCCTCCCCTCCCGCCCCCGCCCCCCTAAAATTGTCTCTGGTTCATAGTTTTTTGTTGATTTTGATTTTCACTTTCTTATAGTTATTCATTTTCCTGGTCCCTTATTTAAGTTTTCTAGATTCCTGCTATGAGTGAGACCATCCGGTATTTTTCTTTTTCTTTTTGGCTTATTTCTCTGAGCATGATCCCTTCCAGCGCCATCCATGTTGCAGCAAATTGCATGTGTTTATCTTTTTTGAATGCTGAGTAATATTCCATGGTATATATGTACCACATCTTCTTGATCCAGTCATCTATTTTTGGGCATTTGGGTTGTTTCCAAAGCTTAGCTATTGTAAACAGTGCTGCTATTTTTAAATTGATCAAGAAACATTCTCAGGGCCTCCCCGGTGGCGCAGCGGTTGAGCGCTGGGTTGCGAAACTGCGCGCGGCCTCTGCGGCGCCGGTTCGATCCCCGGCTGCTCCCCGGCCACCGGAGGAGGGTCCCACATGGCGCACAGACCTCTCCTGCCGCCCGCTGCTCCCCTCAGCAGTGTACTTCGGTCCTTCTGCCTGCTCTGCTCCCCGCTCTGGCTCTGGTGAATTCTCTCACCCTCCCTCCCGCACTTCTGACTGTACCCAGTGCATGTATAAACAAAACAAACAAACAAACCAGCAAACAAATAAATAAAGCATTCCTCTATTAAAAAAAAAAAAAGAATTAAGAAACATTCTCATAATCAAGAAGTATTTTTTCTAGTTGCTATGAAAAAATCAATGTTTTAATATTCAAACTATTATTTTTCCCAAGTCTAAGTTAACATTTTCTCAGAAGCAAAATAGTTATAAATTTATTTCATTTCCTTTCAATATCAGATTTACTGATGTCACCTAATGTCAAATCAGAATCTGCTCCACTTACAAAAAAAAAAGTTGTGTGGATCGCAGTGGGGGAGAGAGGCAGAGATGAGGCATTCCTTATTAATTATGCTGCTGTTCCAGCATCAAGGAGCTTCGCTCTTCAGTACAATTTCAACTGAGATGATAATTCTTTGCTGATTGCAATAACTTAGTAAACCTAATTTATTTGTTTGGAAAAGTTAATAGACAGGCTAAAAATGTCTTATTAAAATATCTTTTTCATCTAAAGTTTGTTTAAAAAAGTCACCTGTAACATCATCAATTATTGAAATTATCTGTATTTCTGGCTAAGAATCATGACTGTGGATTTTACTGCATGTCTCATTATAAGCATTGCTACCTGCTGTCATCAGAGGCCACCTGACTGCTTCCCACCCACAAATAATAATGGTCTCAAAAACAATGTGCCAAGACATGTTTTCTATTCCTCATATAGAACAGAGAGCTCAGCAACTCCCTGAGTCTCAACAGGAGAGCTGAAAGTTTTCATGTAGGGAATCTGGGGAAAACCACCATGAAGGCCCTGATATTTAAAAATGTATCTCTAAGTTAATGCTTTCATTTACTCTTTTTGTGAATGACAGAGGCAAACTTTTCAAAGATTGCTAAGCACAGTTTTGACTCAGGGAGAATAGTTAACACAGCCTTCTCTTGCTCCAATTACCAAACTTCATAAACTTCTTTTCAAAAGCCTATTTTTCTAGCCTAGTTAGATGTTCTTTTGACAGAATTGGTCCAAATTGGTTCTGCTAAGCTCTCCAAAGATACACAGTGCATGGTATGACCTTTGCAGCTTTCTCGTGAATGCAGTCATGTTAAACGTCACTGATCCTTGACAGAATTAGCTTTGCTAAACCTGGGGGGGGGGGAGCTTTTCACAACTAATATACAAAGCTCCCTTGTTTGCCTAAAATAGCCACCTTTCCTCTCTCTCAATCCATGTGTGTCTATGATTTATGCTTTCATGCATGTTAATACCTGTACAATGCATTCATGCAATTATTGCCATAAACAGAAAGTAAATCATGCTTGTGTTGAAAAAAGGTTACAATTGTTCTTTCACATCTTCACAAGGAGCTACTAATACCTAGATGGGGTTCACCTATGAGGCAATGACCAAAATGCCACATGAGAATAAATGTAAATGGGCAAATATTTGGTCAGTGTTATTTGTCTTCCTCCAGGGATTAAAAAATAAAACACAGGTGTTTGCATTAAGATTCTATAGAAACTAAAAGGAAAAAATTACATACAAAAATTACCTTTGAATGGATAAGGGTTTTTAAGATGTAATGTGAAATGCTGTATCTCAAAAATATGTCTAGTATTTCCAACTAGTTATGTGTGAGCCCAATAATATATAAGTAAATTTTATTTTTATATTACTTCCAAAGATAATGTAATGAATGGAAAGCACAAAATATTAATTGCTATAAGAGATATGAGTACTTACAAAACCCTTAAGGTTGACTTATTCAGTGGAAGAAATTTAAATCAATTTTAGCATCCATCCGTGATCATTCTTTTTTGTTTTTTGATTAGGCAAATAGATGTTTGTTTCTTTTTTTAATATTTTATTTTATATAATTCTTACATCTTTTTCATCTTTGCACATTGTATGCATTTTCATTTTGGTTATATTCCCCATACAATTGCACCCCCCCTTATTTTGACTCTAGTTCTTCCTTTCCCTGCTCTTCCCTCCACACCCCACCCCATAGTGTGTCTGTGGTTTATAGTTGCTTTGTTGATTTTGATTTTTACTTTGTATTAATTAGTCTTTTTCCTGATCTCTTATTTAGGTTTTCTAAATTCCTGCTTCTTGATAATATTAAGATTTGCAATTCCACTCCTAGATATTTACCCAAAGGACACCGAAACATTAATTCAAAAGGGCACCTGCACTCCTATGTTTATAGCAGCACTATTTACAATATCTAAGCTATGGAAAATAGATGACTGGATCCAGAAGATGTGGTATATATACACAATGGAATATCACTCAGCAATCAAAAAAGATAAACACATGCAATTTGTAGCAACATGGATGGAGCTGGAAGGGATCATGCTCAGCAAAATAAGCCAGAAAGAAAAAGAAAAATACCAGATGGTCTCATTCATTGCAGGAATTTAGAAAACCTAAATAAGGGACCAGGAAAAAGACTAATTATAATAAAGTAAAAATCAAAATCAACAAGCAACTATAAGCCAGAGACACACTACAGGGAGTGGGGGAAGAAGGGAGTAGGATCAAAACAAGGAGGGTGGGAATTGTATGGGGACTATAACCAAGATGAAAATGCTTACATTGTGCAAAAATGAAAAATTATGTAAAAATATATATAATTAAAATAATAATAAACAAAAAGATTTGAATGGTTCCTGTGAATGATATTCTTCAACCTGCCTTAATCCTTAATCCTAAAAATAAACTTGTATATATTATGGCAAACATATTCTTCCCTTCAAATGAATGACCATCCCACCCCATAGATTTTCTTTTGCAGTACAGGATGTTAATTAACTATGACTCTCCCTATTGATTTAACCAATTGACCTATAGCACAGCAGGGTAGGTTTATCTATTTGATGTCAGATTAGGTAGAAAGATGATGCAATCATCATTCCCCTCACCAAATTGTGTCCTTGCATGCATACATACACTCCTGCACCCCAGGTTTAAGCAGTGAATTTACTTCTCATTCTGTGCATGGAAGAATGTATTTTGCAACTGTAGATGAAGAAGAATTAAGATTTGCAATGTTAAGTTATGAACGAGTAATTAAGGTGACCAGGAAGAAAGAAGGGAGAAGAAAATAAATTATAAGTGAAAGTTTGAGCTTTTACTTGATCCTTTGAACCCCAATGAAGAGTCGAGAGAGAGGTATTTGTAAGTCTGGCGTTTTTCTGTTTGTACAGAGCAGCACAGAGGTGACTCCTCTCTTCTACCTCTCAAAATAAACCCCAACTTTATAAAGCACCCAGATGATGAGTTGTTTATAGGAAACTAATATCACTCTCTTAACAAAGATACCAGTGTACCAGTCATGGTTTATGGTACTATACACAGCTGACAGGGATTTTTTTTTTAAAGATTTATTTATGTATACAAGAGCTGGGGTACAGGCCAGAGGTGTGGAAGGTGAGAGGATTCACTAGAGACAGAGTGGGGAACAGAACAGGCAGATTGATGGAAGTACACTGCTGAGGGGAGCAGCGGGCGAGTCAGGAGAGGTCTGCTGCGCCATGGGGGTTGCTCCCTGGCCGGCCAGGGATCAAACTTGTGCTGCAGTGGTTGCGGAGAGCTTCATAGGTTGCATGTTAACCCCTTGTGCCACCAGGGAGGCCCGGACAGGGATCTTGAGTCAACAATAAGTCATGTGTTAATTCAAGCTTAGATTAATATATGGAGCGATTCAGAAAAAAAAAAAAGTGTTCCATTTATAATTGTCCGTTTTTGTTTTATTGTGTTTGGCACTGTTATTATTATTTTACACTGATGTCTTATTTGGTTCCCCTATATTCCTGCTATAAGTGAAACCATCCAATATTTTTCTTTTTCCTTCTGGCTTATTTCACTGAGTATAATTTCTTCTAGATCCAGAGGCATACTTCAGGGAAAGAGGCAGGAGAGGGATCAGAGGGAGAGAGGAAGGAGCACAGGGGTTGAGGTGATGGTACATGGGTGCATTGGTGAAGGAAACTCTATGGGGACTACACCTGAAGGGGTCGGGGGAAGCAAATATTTTTTAAAAATGAACAATGATGTAAAAAAAGTAAAAATAATAATAAAATAAAAAATGTTCCAACTTCTATAGATGATTAAAAAACAAGCACTACAGAATATTATAGAATGTCAAAGGAGTAAGGAATTCCAAAATACTTGAATACTACCTAAATCTGTAGGATCTCAATAGCAAATTCGTCTTTAATTTCATTTGATGTTGGCTATGTAGAGCATGAATTTTTTATCACTTTTGCTCACTTCATAAGAAAATATTTTGCTGATTATGAAATAATGTTCGTTATTTATGCCTTTGCAATCTCAAACAAAATAGAGCATTTTGCAACATATTAAAAAAGTCTATAAATTAAGATGAAATAGAATTGTTGGAAGGGTGCCAGAATGTCATGACTCATCAGGAAATGGGTTGCTTTGTTTTTATACTACATATACCTAGACTTTTCTTTGTGGCTTGGGAAAAAGTGCCTGGGAAATAGACAAAGGTAGTAGAATTTGAATTCATAGATTACACTATTAAAGTTACTTTTTATCTCCAATACTATGGTCTTCATTTCTAGATTTTTTTTATTTTATTATCACTTATAATCTCCAATAGTATGTCAAAATTACCTCTCTTTTTATGTGTAGAGTAAATTTTTCATTGGGAGACTTTATCATATTGATCGTGCTATATTAAATTCCCTGATGGTGCCATCATCTGGGTAATATCTGAGTACTGTTATTTTGGTTAGTTTGTCTCTTGATGGAGAGTTCTTATTCTTTCTTTCTGTGTTACTGAACTTATGGTTGTAAGTCAGACATCATGTGTAAAATAGGGGAACCTGGGGTTATGGTACTTTTTGCTTGGAAATGAGAACTCATCTTGTTTAATTAACACCATTTACTGTAAGGATTCAGGACATTTCAGTCATGGATAAACCTGAATTTCTGTTTTATTGTTCTACTTACCTTCTAGTTTCGTATCCCTCTTTCAGATCCCTTTCTGTCTATAGTTTTCAAGGATTCAACACTCTGATGGTAACTAAAAATATTAATTTTCAAAATTTCAATTGCCTCAGGACCTCTTTGTTGTCTTAAGACTTTTATGACTTTATAGATTTGTTTTCTTATTTTTAGGGTTAGATAGATGATCTTTCCAGCTCTTTATAGTGTAAGCAAATGATGAATTCCCTTTGTAACTATTTATATACTTTATCTTGTTGGACCATCAAGAAACATATAAATTTTTACTTGTATGAAATATTTTCTAAATGGGATTAAAAGAATCAGAATAATTGATTGTTGTTAAAGTAACATGTATTGTTAGCTTAATAGGACACTATAACATATATTCTTTATTGAATTAATTATGGAAATATATATATTATGAGGGTGTGATAATTTGGTGATTTATGTTTTACAGATACTGATCATGTAAATCCATGAAATTTTTCATCTTTTTGAAACTTGGAATTCTTTATAGACTGTATTCACAACTCAAGTTTCAATTTCAGTTCTTCAGGTTATAAACTTATCTTAAAAAAGAATAAAAGTGTCAATTATCCACTGTGCTGCTACAAGGAATAGCTATTTTAAGCACATCCTTCACTGAGGGTACTGACTTCACTTGTCTTCTTCCAAACAACTTCAAATTTGGAACGCTCCAGTTCATTAAGTACTTTAGAATGTTATCCAGTTGAACAGAAGCCAATCTCATGAGTGGCATGTGGATAACTACACAATTTGATCCATATTTTCCTTCCTCCAGATATTTCCTGTTGGGATTCTTAGATAAAAACTTATTTTATGTGAAAACATAATAAATTTTCAGTTATTTCAGGCTGTTCTTTTTTGCTTGCTATAGAGATTCTTTATGGGATAGTTCCTAGACAGCAAACAATTTCTATTAATATTCCATTTACATGTGTATTCTGTACTAATAACCTAAATCTAGAAAACATTTCAGAAAATAGCTACCTATTTGATTTTACCTTTATGGTGTTTAAAATAATGTGCTCAAACATACAAAGTGGGAATATATTTTCTTTAATAACAAAATGATAACTGCTGCTTTTAAATTATGGAGATATTGTCTCACAACCAAATATGTATGATAGTATGGTTTTTATATTACAATAAAAATACTGTTAACTTTCAGTTTTAGATTTTGGAGTAAACCTCTCTGCATTCATTCATCTTTTAATTCAATCAAAGTTATGGAATGAGAATTCAAAATAGAAACTGTTTTTGATGATAATAGAAGACACCTTTGTTCCCAAATCATGGAAAGAATAAGAATCTGTCAAGGGCAATACAAAGTTGAACAAAGCTGGGAAAGTTCTCTAAAAAGAAAGTCATTTTTCATGATAATTATTTCCTTTCATCTTTAGTCACCTGGCTTGTATGTATCATTATCATGTATTACTAATTTGGGTATGTTTGTCCAATAATATTTAATAAAAAGAGTAAATTTTAAAACTCATTGTATTTTAGTCACAAAAGGTTAGAGACACTAATGCATGGTTCAGTTTAATTTCTTGAAAAATAACTAAAGAACAATGTATGTTCCTAATATTTTTCCAAAATTGGGAAGAGTAGACACCACCTATTCATTTAATATCAATGTGTATTATTTTTCAATGAATTGTCATTTAACTTTAAACAATCTGTGTTATGATTTTATTATAAGACCATGACATCTTCCCTTCTTCCACTATGTAAAATTCCCCCTGCTCTTTAAAATTCAGTTTGAAAACTTCTGTTTTATTCTATGTTGTTTATTTCATTTTCTATATGAAAAAAATAACCTTCAAGATAGTATTTAAGTTCATTATGGGGAAGATCAATAAGTTGGGAAGATAATACATTTTTTACCAACTAACTTATTCTGAGAACCTCTTATCTTGGATCTATGTTATATTAAACTGACGAGAAGAAACTAATAACAAGGGTTTAAAAGAGAAGTTTAAGACTAAAGAGCTAGAATTCAATCAGCAATTGGCTTGCTGAAGAAAAGTTGAAACTCAAGATCAGTATCATTTAATGAATGTTCCATTGGATCCCAAGTATCTTAAGATGGCAAATTTCAATTTATTTTTAGTTATGCAGCCCAAGGCAGTGTTTTAGTGGTAGGAAATTTGACCTGCGTGTCTTTCACTTGGATGAGCTCAAGTTCTACATTTTATTCATAGGCCTTTTCCATAACATCAAGAAAAATAATAAAGTATCAATTCATTTCATTTTCTCCTTTTATAAATTGTGTCCAGAAATATATTTATTGAAGCATTTCTGAACATTTGTACTTTCATGTCTACTTGCTTAAATACACAAGGACTTTACCTTGGCATTATATCATATTTGATTTTCAAAGTTGTTCTGAATACTCAGCTCATTAACTTTCCCTTTTCCTTGATGACATATGTTGTGGTTGTTTTAAAAAACAGATATCTAAATAATAAAATTCATAATTCATGATCATTAATACCTAAGTTATTATGATCCAAAGTTGTTGAACTTTTAAGTTTTTGTTGACTTTACAAATCTAAAAAGACAGGTATTAATTTAAGAAAGAACCTTCAGTCTTCAATTATAAGAAAAGTATTTTTTCCTGTTTATTGAGGAAGATAAAAGCTTGGACTAACTGAAGAGAGGGTGGACAGATTGATTATTTAACGTGATAGAATATAATTTAGAAAAGCAATTATTGGTAGCAAATGGAGCAGATATATTTTGCCAAGTTGAAAACTTTTTGAGGGAAGGACTGTTAGCTATTCATTTTTAACAGTGATTCATCTTCACAGATTTTTAGTAAATGTTTGTGTTTATTATTTAATTGAGTAGAACCATCACTGAGTCACTAAGTGATTGAATAAATCATTAGATACGCCAGTATGCCGATTTACTTGACAGCACTTAGTATCTTGCACATTACTTCAAAAACATTTATACCACCCAAAGAACTCTGAGCTAAACCTCAGGTCTGTGACTACTTCATACCAACCACCTGCCTTACTGACATGGGGTTTTATTTTCATATCTGTGAACTGAGATGATTCACCCATCTTAATATACTGCAGTGAATTTACCTCAAAGAATTTCATAAATGTGCAGACAAGTTGCTCCCTAAGACCATTAATTCTTTTTTTTTAAATTACTTTAATTCTCTCTTTTTTTAAAAAGATTTATTTATTTATTAATACAAGCACTGGGTACAGTCAGAAGCCTGGGAGGGTGAGAGAATTCACCAGAGCCAGAGCAGGGAACAGGACAGGTAGACTGACGAAGTACACTGCTGAGGGGAGCATCGGGCGTGGCAGGAGAGATCTGCATGCCATGTGGGACCCTCACGGGTGGCTGGGGATTGAACCAGCGCTGCAGAGGCTGCTGGCAGTTTCACAGCCCAGCACTCAACCGCTGTGCCACTAGGGGAGGCCCAAGACCATTAATTCTTAAGCTGGCATTCTTTTCTTTTGAATATTTGCATTTTCTTTTAGTAATATGAAAGGGCCAACCCACTCCATTTTTTTTAACTCAATATAATATCTATAGTGTATAAGCTTCCACCTAACTGGTAAGGCATGAGATCTACCAATAGACAGAAGTGGTGTCTACACAGATTCTCCAATAGGTAGAGGAGTAAAGAGCGTAAAACCCCATTGATCAGAGACAATGATGAGAAATATGAAAGACATTTTTTATTCCATTACCTATAAGCACCTGTCAGAAATTATCTGTAAAAAACATCTTTTTATTATTTTTTTTAGTTAGCCCATGAATTTTTAACAGTTTAGTTAACAGTCTAGTAAATTTTCATTGTTTAGTTATGAAAACTAAACCTAGCTCATTGGTGAACATAAATGATACATCAACAGTTTAGTTTTCTTCACACAGAAAGAAATCCATGAGCAAGTGACATCATAATTAATGAAGGCTTTTTGTAGTCTTTTCTGAGCAGTGCGTTGAACTTTCAGAAAAGTTTTTCACTGACACAACGAAGAAAAAAAAGTACCAGAAGTGTGGCATATTTTGTCTGCTGAATTTAATGTCATGGGTGTGTTGGCACTGACTGACCAGTAGAACTGTATTCATTTCTCATGTACAGGAAGTACTTGTCCTTATAGAGAAGTAATATTCATCTCAGTATCTAAGTTTCTTAGCTTAAGTTGTAGTTCTAGGTATCTCCCTAATAGTCTCCTGTCTTATTCAGTAATTTAATAAAACATTTATTTGTAGTTAGCTATTTCACAAGAAATTTCTGATATCATCCAACACCATCTTGTTGTAATAAATTGCATTTTATTTTATCATCACCCACATTGAGAGAATCTTCATTTCTTTTTTTTTTATATATATATTTTCTTTTCTTTTTTTTTTTTTGCTTTTCACATTACTTTATTTTTTTTATAAATTTTATTGTTATATTCCCCATACAATTGCAGCCCCCCCATTCTGACCCCAATCCCTCTCCTCCCGCCCCCGCCCCCCTAAAAGTGTCTCTGGTTCATAGTTTTTTGTTGATTTTGATTTTCACTTTCTTATAGTTATTCATTTTCCTGGTCCCTTATTTAAGTTTTCTAGATTCCTGCTATGAGTGAGACCATCCGGTATTTTTCTTTTTCTTTTTGGCTTATTTCGCTGAGCACGATCCCTTCCAGCGCCATCCATGTTGCTGCAAATTGCATGTGTTTATCTTTTTTGAATGCTGAGTAATATTCCATGGTATATATGTACCACATCTTCTTGATCCAGTCATCTATTTTTGGGCATTTGGGTTGTTTCCAAAGCTTAGCTATTGTAAACAGTGCTGCTATAAATAAACCCACAGATTTATGGTCAACTAATCTTTGACAAAGGAGCAAAGAATATGCATTGGAGCAAAGAAAGTTTGTTCAATAAATGGTACTGGGAAAACTGGGTCACTACATGCAAAAGAATGAAGCTTGACCACTACCTCACACCATACACAAAAATCAACTCAAAATGGATTAAAGAACTAGACATAAGACCTGAAACCATAAAATATATAGAAGGAAATATAGGCAAAACACTACGTGATTTGCACATCAAAGACATCTTTACAGACACATCACCCAAAGCAGTGATAGTGAAGGCAAAGATAAACAGCTGGGACTACATCAAATTAAAGAGCTTTTGTACAGCAAAAGAGAATCTTCATTTCTAACTAAACTTCAGTTCACCGCTACAGTGTCTTATTCTGAGGTGTCCTCTACAGACAATGTGGACATGATTCTTAGAAATTGAAATTCTCTTTTAGGTCATCAACCACACTCTATTGCAATTCATTAAATTAATAATTTACACTCTATTTTCTGATATCTCTAGATGCTTCACTCTTTTGCCCATAAAATGTGAGTGATGGATCATAACATAGTAGACAGAATGCTGATCATCATTTCATATACCTATAATAAGCTCCATAAATTTTTCCAAAGTACTTAAACTGAATAGGATAGAATAAAGCCAACTAGCATTGCAGGGGCTGAAGAAATTTCATATTTTCCTCTCATGCTTGTCTTTCATTGTTTTTTGAAAAATCATTATTAATATTAAAGTCTATTTTTGTAAACTGAATTCATCCAAATTTATCAGCTCAGGACAAATGGTAGTTATATACTTCCCATTACTGCATGATAGTAGGTAAACCTTCATATGTGAAAAACAGTGGAGAGATTATGATACCTAATTCCCTCATATTGTTCATGAAGAAGCAAAGTCCTGGAGACTCTAAGATGATTCTTACTTAAGTTGTTTAAGTATTAACAATGTAAGGTTAAGGACTGTGGTATTAGATTCTAATTCATTGTTCATAATGGTCTTTCCTACCATACAGTCTTACTGTTCTCTATTGAATTTATCTTTGCAAATATCCTGTATTCTCATAAAATCTATTAATTTTCTTCATAAGCCAAAGGAAATAATTCTCTAATACATTTCTTTTTAAAAGAAATTTTACATTTCTTTTTAAAGAAATTTCCAATTTTTTGTTGTTTTATTAGGCTATTTTTGTTCCTTGGAAGTCCCAACAATTTCTAACAACTTAACTTTTTTTTCTAGTTGCACATTTTGTGCTATTGATCAATATACTTTTAATAAAATTTCCATTATTTTATTATTCTGTCTATATAGACCATCCCATGACCTAACACCAGAATGTCATGCCTCCCTTAACTTTATACCTATAATTCCCGAACATTCTAACCATATATTTCATAACATTCCATTCCTTGCCTCTTTAAGAATGCCCCTTTCTGAAATCTGCAGTATCCAACTCATTGTAAATAATGCGTGATTTTTCTTTTGTTTCTCCAGCTTAGCTTTAAAAATATGGAATTTATGCTATGGCACCATTCCCAAGCATGCATTAAACTTCAATGTCTGTAGTAGCTGTCCATGTGACACAGAGCTGTGTTTTTTTTTCTTCTGTTAGTTGTGTCGACTTCATTATAATGTTCTCAGTTTAAGCTTGCTATTACCTATGTATATATTGCCTATATCCATGATATGCCTTGAATATTCATTTACATTTGGTTCATGTATATAATCATGCTTAATCTAGTACAATTTCCCCTAAGTCTGAGTGCTATAGGTTATATTATAAAGTGACTGTACTTTAAATATCTGTAGTAAAAAGGATTTGGATAGTTTCACACTCATTCACAGACCTTAACTTTAATCCTTGATCGAATACTTCAGTTTTACCTCTGGTGCTGCTACTGTATCTGTTGCTTTCTGATATGGATTTAGGAGCTACTGAAACTCTGACACTCTTAGCTCTTGACAGAGTTATTTTTGTAAGTGTTCTAATTCTGTTCTATTATGTGCCCTAGTTTCTATGACTTTTGAGTTTCCTTCTGCTTTAGTACTGTTCTTAAAAATAATTGGTCTAGCTGGTCCAGGACTTCCTAAGCCATCACCTGGCACACAGTGGAGTTTTAAAATCTCAGAAACCAAACTTAGATTCATGACCTAAAACAAATTTCTATTGCTTTAGGCCACTGAATATTAAGAAGTCTGTGATGTGTTATAGTTTTTACAACTAACATTGTATAGTATATTATGTTGTAACAAGTATAATTATTACAACTACATATGGTACCTACATTTCTTACCTACTGAAATCTAAGGTAAAGACAGAGTACTCTGCGTGAACTACAAGACAAGTACATAAATTGATGGAAAACCTATAAATTTTTATAGCTCATGGTATGTGATCAGGACACTCATCTCACTCAAAGAATTATAGGTTATTGATAAGTCCAGATATTATATAATTTATAGATGATCACACTTGATAGGACCTGTGTACTTCTCTTTGGCTGTAGGTAGAAACATTACAATGCATAATACTTCAGAGTACTAGTCAACTGTAATCAGAAAGTATAAAAAAATAATATAAAATAATTTTTTTAGTTCTCCGATCAATAATTAGTTTTAGTCAAGTCTATTAATTATAGTTTAAATTTACCATTATTGCCTAAATTAGAGGGTCAGATATATTATGTTCAATCCTAATTAAATAATGACAAAATGTATTTCATCAGAATTTTGTATTAAAGAAAATTTTTTTTCTGAGCTCAGAAACAATAATGATAACCCAAATGATGATGACAAGAGTGATTTTAAAGACAAGATAACCAAATATTTTGTACTAGTGATACTCAGAACTATCATCCCTCATATGCTAATTTTGGGCTGGTATACAAAGATGGCGAAAGGGTAAAACCAGTGTTATTTGTGGAAATATGCTGAATAAAAAAGGTGTAAAACTATCAAAATTTAAGCAACACTTATTTACAAACAATAATGATGTAATTTTTAAACCAAAAGTTCTTTGAAAGAATTAAATTCTTAATTCCATGAAGTTGAATAAAATGTCTATTACACAGAAGAGTCAATAGTTCACATTAGAAATATAAGTGCTTTACAGACAAGAGTGAAGACAGAAATAAATATAGCTGAAAAAAATTGGTAAAGAATAATAGAAATCTCTACCTGTTAAACTGATTCAGAAAGGTGATCAGAAAGATGATCTACCTCATGAGAAATCAAGGAAATGCCAGTTAACAATGAGATAGTGTCACAAGTCAATCAAAAATAAAGAATGTGCCATGCTATCAAATGTGAGGAGGTTGTAAAGAAAATATTTTATGCCCTGCTGGTGGCGGTGTGGAATTGGCACCATCATGGGGCCTTGAAGGGCCCACCCAAGCAGATCCTGGCCACACAGAGTGTCCAGGAGCTCATGACTCAAATAATTCAGTAACAGTCATTCCTGGCACTTTTTCTTCCCTGGTACCTTTTGTCCAGACTGTGGAGTCTCTGTGTCAAATACAACCTACTGTTTGACTAAAGACTCAAAGAGTCTATGCAAAAATGTCTTTGTGCAGCTCCCTTCACTCCAACATCCTGTCTATAAAACCTCCTATCCATTTCAGTATAGTAACAGTCCAGTTTCCATCTTCTCTGCTCAGAGAAACTGCCTGTTTTGAGTAGGCTCACATCTGTATAATGCAGCCTAGCAGTTCTTAAAAAAAAAAAAGACTTAGCTATCACTTTTTATCTGTGTTTCCAGATTTTACAGCACTATAGCACTCATTTTGTTGTCTAAAAGCAGCATTTCATATATATATAATTTATTCTGTCCATATAAAACTTGTATATGAGAATTTAATAGATAATAATGATATTTCTATAAAGGAAATGACATCCCTGCTTATATAAGCAATGTAATTACTTCTTCCCTGTTTGATTTAAATCATTTAATTATGATGGATAGTAATTTTATAGATTCACGTATTATCTTCTGCATGCAGAACACTGTGTAAGAATAGGAAAATGAAAATCTTTGCAGATTATCTTTTTATTGACTTCACAACATCGAAATGAATGTAATCTATTCGAATCAAGTCCTGTTTCTTTAAACTGCATAAAGATCAAATTAAAAACATTTATTTTTTATTTTAATTTTATCTGCATGTTATAAAATATATGTGATTCTAAGTATCATGTTGAGATATTTCCTAACATGAATATTAATTGAATAAAGAATAAAGAATGAAAGCAACTAATAAAGTAAATGAAATTAAATATTACAGGAGTGGAAATTAATATAAAGTAGAAAAATGTAGTTATATTCGAAGTAAATTTTACATGAAAATTACATTGATTTTGAATGATAAAGTATTCTATACTTGTATTTAAAAAGGGAAATATTGTTGTGTTTTATTTATTTTTGTTCACCTTATAGTTTATTTGATAAGATTTTATTTTTTTAATTTTATTTTTATATTCCCCATACAATTGCAAACCCCTTATTTTGACCCTAATTCCTCCTTTCCCTGCCTTGATAATATTTTAAAATGTGGAATGGTTAAAACTTCAATTTGTCTTAAAAGAGAAAGAAAAGGTAGTAACAATGATTGGTTTTGTTCACCAAGAAAAAGAATCTATAATTATTCAAGAAGACTAAAATTAAGCCAACTTAGAATCCTTGTCTTCTTTAGGAGAGAAGAAATATGAGGGCAGAGTTGTAGCTTAATGTCTGACAATGCACCTAGCAATTTATTGGACATGCAGTTTCAGAATATGACACTGATTACTCTGAAAGATTTTGATACTAAGTATTTATTTAAATCATTTATTTTTTTTAATAATTTTTTTTTAATAGAGGCATGTTTTTATTTATTTATTTATTTGTTTGTTTGTTTGTTTTGTTTTGTTTGTTTATACATGCACTGGGTACAGTCAGAAGCGCGGGAGGGTGAGAGAATTCACCAGAGCCAGAGCGGGGAGCAGAGCAGGCAGAAGGACCGAAGCACACTGCTGAGGGGAGCAGCGGGTGGCAGGAGAGGTCTGCGCGCCATGTGGGACCCTCCTCCTGTGGCCGGGGAGCAGCCGGGGATCAAACCGGCGCCGCAGAGGCCGCGGGCAGCTTCGCAACCCAGCGCTCAACCGCTGCGCCACCGGGGAGGCCCAATTTATTTAAATCATTTAATGTGAATGTGATGATTAACAACATTAGAGCAATGATTATCTACAATGTATATTATACAGTTAGGTCATCCTAACACCTACTTTGATAAGATCATTTAATTAAGTTATAATTCATATCTTAAATCAATTCCAATGCTAGATGTATTATAATCATGTGGATATCAGACAAATGATATATGAAGATGCACTTGTGTTATTGTGTGTGTGTGTACCAAAAAAGCAAGGCATTTATTATCTCAATTTTCATTAATTAACAATTCCAATGTGAACTTTTGATCATTTTTCTCTTAGGAACAGAGTTCTTCCCTGTTCCACCTATAAGGGTCCTTATGATTATATTGGGTACATCCAGATAACCCAGAATAAGCTCCATATTTAAGGTCAGCTAATAGGAAATTTTAATTCATATGCAAATTTAAGTATGCTTAATTTAAGTGTGCTTTATATGATAATTATCAGATTTCAAAGAATAAGATGCATTCTTGGAGGGAGTACACTATTCTACCTATCACAGAAAAATAATAAAACATGTAGTGCTAGATTAAACAGAGATATTAGTTTCAACTCATGTTTCTTGAATATACATAGCTTGAAGTAGAATTTAGGTATGTGTGTATAGGCATGTGTTTCCTGGCTCTGTCCCCAAAAAGAACCTTGAAGCAGTAACAACCTAATAGCAACAACCAAATCTGGGTCCAGATCTTGTTTTCTAAACACCACTCTCCAATAAAGCAAACAGGGTTATCTGGAGAAATAGATGATCCTAGGGCTGAGGAAGAGAAAATATAAGATTAACCTAGAGTCCCTTGTAGTGACAGCAAGTACTTTTTAAAAACAAAAAAAGGATAGGGTCAAAAAGGTTTTTTACCTAACCTGAAAAACTTTACAATGACTATAGCTAGACAAATTGGACAAAAAAATTATATAATGATAACATCATATTTTGGTTGTTTTTAGCTGTTATAGAGATAGCATATTTTTAATTTAAATATAAATGACATATTAGTCTCAGGTATTATAACAGAATGATGCAATATGTGTACACATTGTGAAATAATTACCAATTTGTCTTATTAACATTCACCTCCACACAGTTATGATTTCTTTCTTGTGCTGAATTTTTTTTTTAACTGAGTTAATGTGGTTTACATTGTTGTGTGTATTTTGGAAGTATAGATGCCTTCCCTCATCCCTTCTTAAGATCTACTCTTTTAGCAAGCTTCAAATATGCAATACAATATTATTAACCATAGTCACCAGGTTGTACATTGTATCCCCATGATGTGTTTATTTTATAACTTGGAGCTTGTACTATCCAAACCCTTTCTTCCCAATTTCACTTGCCTGCTGACACCATCCATACCTCCCCTCAAACTTGGCAACCATCAATCTGTTTTCTGTATTTGTGCACTCAATTTTCTGTTTGTTTGTTGTTTTAATATTCCATATATCAATGAGATCCTATGGTATTTGTAATTCTTTAACTTCCTTCATTTTCATAATGCCCAGTAGGTCCATCTGTGTTGTCACAAATGGCAGAATTTCCTTCATTTTCATGGTTGGACAATATTCCTGTGTGTGCATCACATTTCTTTTTCCATTCATTCATCTGCAGACACTTAGCTTGCTTCCATATCTTGTCTGCTATAAATAGTGCTACTTTTAGCCTGGGTGTGCATACATTTTTTTTGAATTAGTGTTTTTGTTTCCTTCAAATTCCACCCAGAAGTGGAATTGCTGGAGATTATGGTAACCTTATTTTTAATTTTTTAAATGTTGAGGAACCTCCATACTGTTGTCCATAGTGATAGTACCACTTTACTTCCCCACCAACAGTGCACAGATTCTTCCTTTCTTTCACATCCTTTCCTATACTCGTCATTACTCCTCTTTGTGGTAATGGTTATTCTGAAATGTAAGATGAAATCTCATTGTAGTTTTGATTTGCATTTTCCTAATGATTAGTGATGGTTTACATGTATCTGTTGGCCATGTACCTGGCCATCTTTGGAAAAATGCCTATTCAGATCTTATGCCCAATTTAATGGCATTTATTGGCTGGCTGGTTTGTCATAGAGTTATATGAATTCTTTATATATTTGAATATTAATTCCATGTCAAATGTTTGCAAATATTTTCCCCCATTTATTATTTTTTCATAGTGTTGATGACTTCTTTTGGTGGGCAGAATTTTCAGTTTGATGTAATCCCACTTATTTTTGTCTTTGTTGCCTATTGTTGACATTTGTTTCAACATAATTTACAGTTACCTATGATTAATCTAGATCATGGAACATGACAGGAAAATTTTCACAGAAAGATGGCATAAAGCACCACTGAACCCTGTGGAAACTCAAAAAAATTATGGAATGCTGAAACTGAGCATTGAGATTTGCTTAAGTCAACAGTGTTTGTTGAATGTCTTGAGTAATATCTGCATATTTCTTTGGACTCTGTGACTGAGGGATGTGTACCATTTAACCCAGGTAGAAAAGAGAGAGAAGGAAAGGCACTGTGTGTCTATAATGGAGTCCAATGGGCATATAGTATTAGAAATGGGGGAGCTAAGATGAGTTAACACATACCATGGTAATTCATTCAGTTTGAGAAAGGAATAAAGAATTTTTTAAGCTGAAATAATTTTCCATGGGGAAGATTATTAAATTATCTAGAAACTGAAAATTATTAACATAATAAATTAAGAAACGATTCCAAATTTGAAACACAAATTGCCACACTGGAAAAGTCTACTAACTGTCTAGCACAGTAGATTAAAACATTTATTTGTCAAAGCATACTCTCATAAAACCTCCAGCTACTAGATACAGAGAAGCTATATTGCAAGTCTCCAGGGAAAAGGGAAAAAGCATTAACCATAGAAGAAAGTGATTAGGAAGTAAGCTTTCAGTATTATTGCTTGACTGATTTCTGTTATACAAAACAATCGTACTGTTAAGATCTGAATTAAAATCTAATCGATCTTTTCCATCTTTATCTTCTACATGGGACTTATTTCTATCTTGTGTCACTTTGTTAGAATTCCACCATCTATTCTCATTTCTGTAGAATGACGTATGGCATCGAATGTTGTTAACGAGTCTATTAGGCTGCAGTAAAGCTGGTGGAAAGGAGACACACAGAATAATTAGGCAAGAAAGCAAATTCAAGTACAGGATGATGTATATCAGTTCAGGCTGTAGGGAATAGTGGGAAATGTCCTTTAAAATTTACATTTGTTACAATTCTTAGGAAGAAACCTTAACTATATGTAGTGAATCCTAAAACTATCTGTGCAGGATAAAATATTCTGAAATCTTCATGGGGGAAAATGGCATATTATAGTTCACTATAAATATTTGTATAAGGAAGGATAAAGGAACAGAATAGGAAAGCAGTGAGTGGAAAACAGGGAAGGATAATTGCTTAAAATTAAAAACTTAAACCCCCATGTTACCTTTCCTAGTCTGCACTCGTAAGGCAGTTACATAGAACATAGTTCTCAAATTTTAATATGCACATGATCACTCAGGAACTTGTTAAAGTACAGATTCTTATCTTAACAAGTTCCCAGGTGGTGTTCATGCTAATGGTTCATGGACTACACTTTTCAGAAAGAGGGCCCTTTGATCCCACGAAACATGCCTGAATTCAGTGTCCATAAAGGAAAAAGTAGTGGTTTAGGAATATGAAATTTGAAACCGGTAGCTTTTAGTTATGATCTTTGTATTATTTTCAATTAGAAAATAAATATTCTGGAGAAAATAATAGTCAAACCAATTCATTTTAATTTTCATTTCTGCATGGCAGCTGATGGACAAAAAGAGCAGATCATTTATTTAAAAACCAAAGTACAGAGAGACTGAAGGTAATCGTTGTGTTGATTGTTTTCTGAAAATTTTAAATAAAATCCTTCCTGCTAACAAATACTCATAATAAAATGTAATGCCAACTGGAAATTAGAGGAAAATGCTTAGACACTTCTTGTCAAATATCAGATTTTTACATTGAGATGGTACATAAAAGGGTAAACACTGATTTTTCTTTTTCTATGTCCTCGCTATTGTGTGTTTTTGCTCTCTGTTCCACAGAATTGCCGCCTGCACTTACTCTTTCTCTGATGGTTATTTGAGTGGTAAACACCAGCTTCCTCATTTTCTTACAGTGAGTCTGTGCTTAAGCTGCATGACTTACGTTTTCTAATGGGAGTCACACAGTTTCAATCCCACATCATTCTTTGAAAATCTTGATGGCGAGAGAAGCACGTTCCTTTTTCTTGATGAGCTGTGTAAGGACATTCCATTATTCATTGGTGTTTGATTCAGAACCTTAAGTGATTGCTATGCCCCGTGGGGTGGTATTTCCAATCCCGCTTGGTTTAGAAATGCTCTGGGGAGCTAAAGTTTTGATTTGCTGAGTAGCTCTAAAATGGTTTCCTACAATCATGGTTGTTGGCATTTTGTCTTTTCCACCTACCTAGTGCAGTGTGACTTGTTTGTAGTAAAGATATATTAAAATGACCTTTCAGGCCGTGTAGCTGCAAAGAAAACCATTTCTGAGGTCAGGAGCAGCCAGTTAACTACCTAAATGAACTGTAGCTTTCTGTTCATTTTGCCTCTTCCCAGAGCAGAAGTCTTATGTATATTTTCTGCTGGTTTCTTTTTGACTATTTTAGCTCTTGGGTTGTCTTTGATTTGTATTTCATTGTAGACAAATACATAAACACTCCTTATTTCTTTCATGGTGTTCCTTCCCCATGCCCCAAATCTTTATTGCCATTTGTAGTATTTTTGCAGTATTTTTTAGTATGCAAATAAACATGGTAACTTAAATAGAAGAAAAAGGATATAAGAAAAAATGTTTTGGGGTAAATAATTTGAGCAACTTAAAAATGTATTGGCAATTGTTTCAACTAATATATGCCCATGTAGATAGATGATAAATAGATGATGATGATGATGAAGATAGATAGATAGATAGATAGATAGATAGATAGATAGATAGATAGATAGATAGACAGATAGATGATAGATAGATAGATACATGCTATTTGGGCAGCAATAACAGAAGCAACATATATTATACTATTATTAAAATGACAAAAATCTAATCCAAAAAAAATCTATAACTAAAATAAAAACACCACATCCAGCCAATGCCACAAAACTCCATTTGCTGTCCCTACTATATGGTAAATCTTGTAGTAAGCCAAAACAGAAATATGTTATTTAAAAGTCTGTCATTTGTTTAACTGTAGAGTTTAATACAAACTAAACTGTTTTTGAGGTTATTACTCATTCTATGTGGAATAATAGCCTGATTCTGTTTTAAGAAATAATTTAATAAAATGCTGGTGAGATAATAAAATAGAAAATTCTGATAAGAAGCAGATTAGGGAGATTGGTAAATAGGTGTAAATAAGACTACATTGTATAAATAAGTATAAAGATACCAATTTGTGCTCTGTATTAAGCGTGAGGGCTGGATTAGGGGGCTAGACAACCGGGAGAAAGGATGACTTCATGATCACTTTGCAAATCAAGTTGGGTTTCTCATATAAAGAGAATATCTCTACAGATAATCCTATATCTAGCATGTAGGAAGAAGATCTTATCCTCTAATCTTCATCCTTCTAGGTGATTTAGGAAGAGATGATTGCTTTTTTAATTAGGGGAAGAGCAAGAGATTCTCCTTAGCTTTCAGGACCTTAATTGACCTTGGTTCAAAATAACATTTGTCACCGTGGGGCTCCTGAGATGGTTAGGTCTGAGAATCTTGGGGTAGTGTGTTTAAAGCACCTTCACCTGATACAAAATAAAGCCCCAACTATGTCCCCTAAGCTGCTGAGAGTTGATTAAAACAAAACAAAACTGAAACAACACCACCAGACGACTATTATTATCTACTACAAATTGGCCTTCAGGAGCTTCAGTTGCATCCAAAAAAACAGCAATTCTGATATTTTTTTCCACAATTGCAAGTTTTTTCTCACCTTTTCTCCCTCTTGTTGTGCAATGACTTCTCATAACTTATATGCTCAAGGGCAAGACTGCATAAATGCATAACATTGTGTACTCTGGGACAAAGAAAAATTATGGTATCAGGATACAAGTTAGGATGAAAGCTGGAAGTAGAGGCAGAGCCACAACAAGGTTATTTATTTTCAGAGGTTTATATTTGAACCCATTTCAAAGCTGATGGAAAGAAAATGTTTTAAAATATAAGTTATATTTGAGGCCCCAGTTTCATTATCCAAACAATGGTGAAAATTTTAAAATTACCTTTCAGAGTAGCGGTGAAAATTAAATGCAATGTTTATATTACCTGAAAACAATAAAAAATGAATCTTTAAAATATTATCAATACTTGTTTTGCCCTTTGCCATTTAAAACATGACATCTACATTAATACTATCAATGGCATTGCTCCCACAATTCTCAGTCATTCTTTCATTCACTTGAAAATTGAAAACAGGGAGAAGAGATTACAGTGTGTTTTTCAGTCTAATACTGGGTTTGACTTTCTATTGACAAGACAATTTAAAAATCTATTGCAGGTTAACTTGTAGATTTTTGACTGTTCAAATTACAAATTATTTCTGTCTTGTGAAACATACTTCCAAGTTTAGAGATGATGACTGTATTAGAAATTGATCAATTTTACATTTAACTCAGAATTCTGAACATTTTCTTTGTGTGTGTGGGTGTGTGTGTGTATACATCTCAAATGCACTTTGGATTAATGAGTTAAAATAACTTTTTAAAGAGTCCATTTAATTTTATGTTGAGTTAGGATTTTGCCATTTTGAAAATAACCTGATTTTCTACTAACACAATTCCTATATTCACAATTATTTTGCAAGTCAAGAATATTTGTTTCTAAAGAAAATAATCCAGTCAAAAAATGGGCAGAAGAGGGGCCTCCCCAGTGGCGCAGCGATTGAGTGCTGGGTTGCGAAGCTGCCTGCAGCCTCTGCAGTGCTGGTTCAATCCCCAGCCAACGGCGAGGGTCCCACATGGCGTGCAGACCTCTCCTGCCGCCCGCTGCTCCCCTCAGCAGTGCACCTCGTCAATCTGCCTGTTGTACTCTCCTCTCTGGCTCTGGTGAATTCTCTCAACCTCCCATGTCTCTGCCTATACCCAAGCTTGTATAAATAATTAAATAAATCTTTAAAACAAAATGGGCAGAAGAGCTAAAAAGAAACTTGTCCAAAGAGGAAATGCAAATGGCCAAAAGGCATATGAAAAATGTTCAACATCACTTGTAATCAGGGAAATGCAAATCAAAACTGCAATGAGATACCATCTCACACCAGTGAGAATGGCACATATTAAAACAACTAGCAACAACAAATGTTGGCGAGGTTGTGGAGAAAAAGGAACTCTCCTGCATTGCTGGTGGGAGTGCAAAATGGTCCAACCACTATGGAAAGCTATGTGGAGATTTCTTGACCTACTAAACATAGAGCTTCCATATGATCCAGCAAATCTACCCCTAGGTATTTACCTAAAGGACACAGAAACATTAATTCAAAAGGGCACCTGCACTCCTGTGTTTATAGCAGCACTATTTACAATAGCTAAGCTTTGGAAACAACCCAAATGCCCAAAAATAGATGACTGGATCAAGAAGATGTGGTACATATACACCATGGAATATTACTCAGCAATCAAAAAAGATAAACTCATGCAATTTGCAGCAACATGGATGGCTTTGGCAGGGATCATGCTCAGCGAAATAAGCCAGAAAGAAAAAGAAAAATACCGGGTGGTCTCACTTGTAGCAGGAATTTAGAAAACCTAAATATGGGACCAGGAAAAAGACTGATTATAATAAAGTAAAAATCAAAATCAACAAGCAACTACAGACCAGAGACACACTACAATGGGGGGCGAGGGGAGGAAAAGAGGGATTAGGGTCAGAAAAAGGGGGTGGGAATTGTATGGGGGATATAACCAAAATGAAAATGCATACATTATGCAAAAATGAAAAAATGATATAAGAATTATATAAAATAAAATAATTCATTAAAAAAAGAATATTTATTTCTGTTTATTAATTGAGAAATGTAAGGCTTATATATGTTAAATAAAATGTCCAATTGTCACACAATTCTTAAATGGACCTAGAAAGAGAAGACAGTTTTTGCTGCTATGCTCATCTTCCTCATATTAGGGCAAATGGCTTTATCCAGAATGGATCCAAAATCCAGAATAAATCAAAATGTAGTACTATTAGTTTTGTTGAAACAATTATGTGAAAATACATAATTTGAAATACTAATTCTGTTATAAACTTTCTGTAGTAATTTCAAAATTATATTCATTTTTATGATTATAAAATAAATCCCCAAATTCAGGATGTCCTGTGCTGTTGACATGTTATTCCTAATAGCTATAGAATTTGGTAACTCAGAATATTTTAATTACAATCCATAAAATAAGACTCTCAGAATAACTATAGACAAATTGGAAGACTTACTATAGGATTACAAATTTTATGATTTAATTGACCCATATTACATCATTACTGTTAAATGGCCTTTAGAAAAATGAATAAATATACAGAGAAGAGTCATATAAAGTTGTATAATACCTTCACTGATGAAGACAGAATTGTGATAAGAATTATTTCACTAAATAATATTACAAATATATTTTCTATCTCCTTAAGAAAATAGAAAACATAACCTGTTCCCACCTATATAGTTGGTCATTTAGTTTTAACCTAAGTAGTGTGTTTTTGTATTATTTTTAAATACTGTTCTATTTCCTTAGAGAACCTTAATTAAATATTTGTTATTAATTCATTTATTAAAATACTTCATGTGAATGTATGGTGGCCCTAATTTTAATTATTAGTACATGTGAACCACAAGATGGATAATATGTGGAGAGAAAAATGAAATATAAACATAATATTGTAAATAAATGCCATTATTATTACATTGATATTGATTTCTCTATAAAATTGATTCAGATTATATTCTTTTACAATTACAATTTAAAATTTTGTTCTTTTATAATTATTTACAATTATTCTAAACTTTTTCATATGTGTAGCAAGATTATTCTTTTCAGGGAAGATGAAATAAAGGGGACTCAATTTATTTATTCTTTAGGACAGAAATAATCCAGTGTATCAGAGTTGAAAGTTAGCACTGAATTATCTAGCACTCACAAGGAATTAGAATACATGTCTAAACAAACTTTTGATAAGAGTTTTCACAAATCAAACAAAACGTATCTGCTTTAAAGGAATTTAATCAAAATAGCCCGAGACTTCAGGCCATTCATGTTATAACAATCACCTAAATCCCTGGTTAAATGAAATTTACTGTGCCTGAGAACAGATATTCTAATTTTATACATTCTGAGTGGACTCCAGGAATCTGAATTTTAAGTAAACACCCTGAATGATTCTATAGTAAAGAGAACTCAAAGCACATTTTGAACAGCACAGAAAAGTATAGCATTAATAATTAAGATAACACAATCTCAGAGCATTCTGAAGCAATATATGCTTTATATCATAGAATAAAGTATAAGCTTTAATAGCTTAGACGACTGGAAATTTTAGTTATTTTTAAAAGCACATTTACAAAGGAAACTACCAGTACTAAGGGAATTTATTTAATACATTTCAGCCTCATGAAAATTTTAGGTCATTATCTCTTTATATCACTGCCATATGATTATTTCTTATTTTTCTAGCAGAGGATTTTTTTTACCTAATTTTTTAAAATCCCTCATTCTTGTTAATAGCATAATCTTATTTATAATTTTTCCAGAAAAGAATTCACATGAACCTCTTTTGTTTGGATCTGATACCAAATTATGAGCAGTCTAACATTCACACAGATTTAATTACTACTAAATCAATATTATTTATTTAAATCTAATTATAGTACAACAATTAGGGCTCTAATGAAGAAAATTTCTCCCAGTTAATTAGGAATTTGGTTAACCTGCATTAAAACTGGCAGGTTCTTAGTCCTGACAGCTTTAATAAAGTACAGGATATTAAAAACTGACTTAAAGATAATTAGCTATAGTAATCATCATCATTATTATTATATTATCAGGTATACAGAAGACTATATATTTTTTCTTACATGTTCATAATTTACAGTCAGAGTTTCTTCAATTTCTATCTTGTTAGGACTTACATCCAAAGAGAAAACTGCTTACATTTTCAATTTCTTTTGTTTTTTGTTTCTCATTTATTGCTCTTTTGTGGTTTTAAAATCCCCATTGTGCACTGTTTTATTTTTTATATTACCTTGAAAACCACTCTATTGCATGCCTTCCCCCCAAAAAAGTCCATAAATACAAAAAAAAGAGAATAATTTGCTACTTACAATGTTGGATGTTAAAAATACTATTGTTAGTAAAAATTTTTAACATTATTTTAAGTAGAAAACTAAGGAATGAAGAGATTGAGACTAGCCACATGTAATTAAGGTATGTTTAAAACAAGGTGTCTTTCTGGGTTGAATTTTAGGTCAGGTTGATTTTGGAAGATTTCTGATTTTTATTAGTATTCTGTATTTCTTTTAAGAGGAAAATGGCACTTTAAAATATTTTCACACTGTGCAATAACCTCTTATTTCAGTGCATTTGTTTTGTTAAATTACACAATCCTCTGATGACCCACTGTGCAGGTGGAGAGGTAAGGACCCTTCAAGTGCTTTGGCCAGAGTAAGATTGGTTCGGTGCGCTGGAGCCATGTCCAACTCTCATTCTCGTCCACTGCTACTTACATTTTCTGCTACCTTTTGTCTGACTAATTTCTTTTTTTTTTTTTTTTTAAGATTTATGCATACAAGACCTGGAGTCCAGGCCAGAGACGGGGGGCGGGGTGAGAGCATTTACCAGAGATAGAGCGGGGAGCAGAATAAGTGGATCCACTGAAATACACTGCTGAGGGGAACAGTGGGCGAGACAGGAGAGGTCTGCTGTGCCATGTGGTCACCTCCCTGCCCAGGGGTTGAACTTGTGCTGTAGTAGTTGCAGATAGCTTCATAGGGCTGATGCTTAACCACTTGCGCCACCATGGAGGCCCCTTGTCTGACTAATTTCTTTATTATCTTTTTTTGGAAGCAATCTTTCCAGGAGGTTGAGAATGTTGTAATAAATCCAATAATGCTAATCCTTCCAACTCATATTATCCTTGAAAGTGTTCACTAATAGACACGCTACTCACCTACACAGCTTATCCATACTGGATAACATTGAGAATTATAGTTTTTAAAAAAAATTGCATGGCTTTGTTCCCTTTGGACATAGTTCTTGTCACATGTATGCGTATGTGTTATATGTATGTATAAAACATATGTAGGCCTAGTTATAATTATGGATGCACTCTCTCAATGTAGCACTATTTACTACACCCAAGTTATGAAGCAACCTAAGTGTGCAAAGGCAGATGAGTGGGTTAGACTACTACTCAGCTATAAGTAAAGATGAAATTTTGCTATTTGTAACAACATGGATGGAACTGGGGGGGATAATGCTATGGGGAATAAGTCAGAAGGAGAAAAACAAGCACCAAATGGGTTCACTTATATATGTAACATGAGAAGCAAAACAAAGGATCAGACAAAGTCAAACCAGTAACAAATCTTAGAAATCCAACCACAGAATGAAGGCTAGCAGAGAGGTAGGAAAAGGGTGAGGAGCAGGGTAAGAAGGATACTATGACCAAAGACTGTGTGTCCCTTGGTGGTAGGTGTGGTTTGGGGACATGCATCTAAGCGGGTGCGATCTTGTACTTCTGAATCATTCACAGTGTTGTAAACCATTGTCACCTCAATATAAATAAAACAATCCATAAATTGAACAACACCAACAAAAAAATGCTGTTGGATATTTTTTGGTATGCTGATTCGATTTGTAATCCTTTCTCAAATGATCTTTATTTTTACAAATATCTTTCATTGTCTTCTGTATATCAAGTCCTATAATAAGCACTAAGGCAAAAATACTTTCTTTTTCTTAAATGCAATAGACAAGCATGACAGAGTTAAGAAGAGGAGCACAGCAACATGTATAGTTTAAGAAAAATCTCAAATAATGTGATCTGCTAAAATGAATAATGGGAGTGAAAATAACTCTAGATATTTAACATAAGAAACATGGAATTTGCAATTTAAACTTATTGGAGACAATTTTTATTTTGATGTAATATTAATTTCTGGTTTCTTTCAGTTTGTAAGAAAATTCTGATTAACTAAATTCAAAATAGGGCCTCCCCGGTGGCGCAGCGGTTGAGCGCTGGGTTGTGAAGCTGCCCGCAGCCTCTGCAGCGCCGGTTCCATCCCCAGCTGCTTCCCGGCCACCTGAGGAGGGTCCCGCATGGCACACAGACCTCTCCTGCCGCCCGCTGCTCCCCTCAGCAGTGTACTTCGGTCCTTCTGCCTGATCTGCTCCCCACTCTGGCTCTGGTGAATTCTCTCTCCCTCCCGTGCTTCTGACTATACCCAGTGCTTGTATAAATAAATAAATATTAAAAAAAAAGTCAAAATAAACTCATAATTATACTTGCAGGGAGAATGAAGGGAAGAACATTCACAAATGTACACTTCATGACAATCTGGAAGATCTTGCATAGTGTTTATTTGCAAAAGGAACTTGGTTCAATGTTTCTGTTGTCTAATATTCATCTTGTCTCACATTTTTCTGGAAATAAAAGTGGAAGTGATATTTCAAAGACCCCTTCATAAACTCACATTTGAAATTCAAATTGTCAATATGCTGCTGTTGAACATTTGACTCTTAAAAAAAGTGAATACTGTAACTCTTTCCATTAATATTGTTTTTTAAAATATGAGATGATTGGGGTTATAAGTTATTTCCACTGTTTAATTCCTACACATTTTAATACAAAACTAGCTTAAAAATCCCTGTTCTTTTGCATTTCCATTGCTTTATCATCTTTGCTTTCGTTGCCAACTATATTAAAAAAAAACTAAAAAATATTCATAGTTTAATTCATGAAAACAAGTTTTTCCCTATCATTACCTATAAAATAATCACCAGTGATTACTAATCAGTGTCTACCTGCAAATTCAGTAGACTTCTCTATGTTTATAAACCACTTCATCTCTCTCTAATATCAAAAACCTTTTCTTTAAACTCTTTTCATCTCAAAGTTTTTGTATTTCAGCATTCATAGATTTTTCTCTTTATTTTGATGATCCTTATTTACATCTACAAATAGGTTTCCAAACCTGCTTTCCGTGCATCGAACTGTGTCTAAATCAGGATTCAGTGTTTTCCGTTAGTTACTTATCTTAGTGAAAGCCCACATAATCACCTTCCAGATATCAGCAGCTCCTTCATCTTCACACCCACTTTTTATTTTGTTTTATTTATTTATTTAGTCATTCATTCATTCATTCATTCATTCATTCATTTATACAAGCACTGGGTACTGCGGGAGGGTGAGAGAATTCACCAGAGCCAGAGCGGGGAGCAGAGCAGGCAGAAGGACTGAAGTACACTGCTGAGGGGAGCAGCGGGCTGCAGGAGAGGTCTGCGTCACCAGGGAGGCCCTACACACCCACTTTTTAAACCAGCTGCCCTAACCCAAAGATGCTTTGTGAACTATATAAGTCTTTCCACCGCCATGCACACTGTTTAAATGGATTCTCTAATTGATTGCCCTTGACCATAATTTTTCTCTTTTGTCATCATTCAAAATTTTCTTATTTATTTTTCTTAAGTGTTGGTAACCTGATAACACCCTTTGATCAAAAACTCGCTTAGAAAAATCCATCATAAACTTCCTATGAATTCAGAACAGAAGTGCTCCAACTATAAAGTTTTACAACTTCATCTACCAATACGGTTTTTTACACTTTGTGTTCTTCATCACCAAGAGTACTTGCCATTTTTAGAATATAATGCCTGTATCTCTGGTTTCTTCCTTAGGTTGGGTGCCTTAGAGCCTAAGACCATGTTTTTTGTGAAAAAGATTTATTGAGGGAGCATCTTAGGAGAATTGGGTGCTAGAGACTGAATACATTCCTCTCCTCTCCCCCAAAATTCATATGTTGAAATCTAAACCCCACTGTAATGGGAGTATGAGGGTGGCCCTTTGGGATGTGATTAAGTCATGAATGTGAAGGCCTCCTGCAAGGGCTTAGTGCCCTTTTCAAGGGTGTTAGAGAGTCCCTTCACCATGTAGGACCCAGTGGGAAGACAGGCACCTGTGAACCAGGAGGTGGGCTCTCAAAATTTGTCAGAGCCTTCATCTTGGATTTCTCACTTCTAGAACTGTAAAAAATATACTTCTCTTATTTATAAGGCACCGAATCTGTGATATTTTGGGGATAGCAGCCTGAATGGATAAAAAGACGGAATAAGACAAATAATAAAAAGGCACTGCTCTGTTTTTGTCTTACAAGAGAATATTGTCTTTATCTGCATTTAGTACTTACTTTCTTCTTTGAAAGTCAGTCTCTTAAATGTAGTGAAATACTTGAGAACAAAGACAGCTTTTCTTTCATTATATTTATATTCATTCCACCATAGCACTTACCATAAAGCTCTGTATATAAAATTGTAAAAATATTTCTTGAAATATGTTGTCAGTAAAAGTAAATATTTTACTGGAAATCTTAAAAGTAGTAATCTTTTCTTTTTTTCAGGAAAAAGCCATTATATATTTTATATTTTAATGTTACATTTATGGTTATGTATTGAAGGTCTTCTTTTGTATTTCATGCCAGACCTTTCAAAAATCATCATCTTTTTCACTGAAATGCTATTTGGTATTGTTCCAAGATTGATCACATTAGTTATTCCTTTTCTTCCCTGCCACCCACGACAAAACTTAGAGCTATTAGACATAATTCACAAAACTGAAAGGAGACTCAGGGGATCATCTTAGCCCACGTGTTAACTGGAACTGAAGACTGTTCTGGAGTCATTCACAAAGGCAACCTTCCACCTGCCCCACTAATTTTTTTTCTTTTTAAGCCACCACTCCAAATGTTCAGACCTTTAAAGGATTCTTTCTACTCGTACAATCTGTATTTTCTGCTTTCTGGGTCTCTCTGACATAGTCTTGACTCTTGCTGAGCTGCTTTTATAATTGAAAGCAAAAATTTGTTTTCATACATCTTTCTCAACTGGATTAACTTTAAAATTCTACATTAATTTTAAAATCTACCTTAGAAAATTCAATTTTAGAGACACCATTTAACTGATCTTATGGAAGTTTTTATCTTGAGATAATTATAGTTTTCCACACAGAGGTAATAAATACTACCCTTTAATCTGTTTTCCCAAGTGATGCAATTTTAAAAATTGTAGTATAATACCACAATCTGAATAGTGACTTTATGGTCAAGAAACAGAAATAATGTTTTCCACTTCCCTTTTGCTTTACCCCCTCCTTAATGCTGAGTAACTATTAATAAGAATACTTTGTGAATGGAATATATAATGTACAATCTTTGGATTTTTTTTCACATAATTTCCTTGAGATCCATCTAGGTTTTTTTCAGATACCAATAATTTGTTCTTTTTAAAGGCAGAAATAATGTTCCATGGTATACATATACCACAATTTGCTTAACCTTTTGTCCAATGAAAGATATCTAGTTTGTTTACAGTTTTGGATTATTGTCAGTAGATTTTATTATAAACACTCATGTGCAGATATTTTGGCAAACATGAATCTTCATATTTCTGAGATAAAAGCTTAAGAGTGCAATTGCTAGATCATGTGGTAGTTAGTTTAGTTTTTCAGGACACTGTCTAACCACTTTTCAATGTGGTTGTGGCATTTTACATAATTACCAACAATGTGTGAGTGATTAAGCTCATCTTCATCCTTGCTAGCCTCAACGTGTATCAATTTTTTTATTGTAGTCTTTCTGGTAGGTATATGGTGGTTGTTTTAATATGTTTTAATTTGAATTTCCATAATGAGCAGTAATATTGGGCATTTTTTCATGTGATAATTTGCCATCTTTACCTTCTTTATTGAAATGTCTGTGTATTTTGCCCATTTTTAATTGAACTGTTCATCAGTTCATTGTTGAGTTTTGAATATATATATATAGTCCATTGTCACATATATGATTTGCAAATATTTTTATTCACTTTGCAATTTGCCATTTTGTATTACTTTACAGAGGAATGTCTTAAATATTGATGAAATTAAGTTTTCCAATTTTTCATTTTATAAATATTTTTGTGTAAAACTAAAAACCTGTGCTTAACCCTGAAGTTTAAAGATTCTGTTTATTTTTTCTAAAAGTTGTATATTTTTACATTCAATTATGTGATTAATTTGAAGTTAATTTCTCTATAAGGTATAAAACAGGCAGGATTTTTTTCCCATTTTTTTTCTCTTTCTGAGCTTATGTATGTCCAGTTGTTCCAACACCATTTGGTGAAAAGCCTTTCCATTTAACTGTACTTCATCTTTATTAAAATCAGTTAAGCATATTAGTGCTGGTCTATTTCTGGATATTCTGTTCCTTTTTATTGATCTATGCATCTATCCTCCCAATACCACAGAGTCCTGAGTATTATCATTATATAAGTCTCTCGATTCGGTAAATGATTCTTACAACTTTTCATTTTCAATTTTTTTTCTATTCTAGGTCATTTCCATTTCCATGTGCATTTTTATATGCTTTATCTGTTTTATAAAAAATCTTACTGGTATTGTAAATGGATCAGCATTAAGCCTTTAGAAATATTTGTGAAAGATTAAGCGCTTTACTATGGTGATTTTTCCAAACTATGAACATAATGTGACTCACCACTTATCTAGATTTTAATTTTTTTCCCTTAAACATTGTAGTTTTCAGCACACAAACCCTGCACATAGTTTGTTTGTTTTATAACTATGTATTTCCTTTTTTTGAACAATTCTAAATGGTAATGTACTTTTTACTTCAGCTTCCACATAGAAGCTGAAGTACATAGAAATGCACCTGTTAGTACATAGAAATGCACCTGATTTTTATGTGTTGATGTCATCTCTTGTATCCTTTCTGATCTCATTTATAGGTGGTTTAATATTTGCTTGTTTTTGTATACTTTTCAGTTTTCCTACATAGTAAATCATGCCATCTGCAAATAGGTACAGTTTTGTTATTGTTTTTTCTTCATCTCCAGTCTGCAATCTCATTTGCTTTTCTGGCTTTATAGGTTAGAATTTTCCAAGCTATATTGAAAAAAAGTGATGGACATCTTTATGTTGTTCTCAGTCTTACAGGGAAAATGGTGTTTTACCATTAAGCATAATGTTCATTGTAGACTTTCTGCAGAAATTCTTTATGAATTTGATTATGTTCTCAATTTACCAGCACACCAATGACTTTTTTCCCAGAAATTGAACAAATCATTGAATTCCTTAGATCTATGTTTGATAGGAAAAATCAAAATTTTGATGTCTATTAGCATAAATTTAGAGGTATTAGTAAACAATGACAAAGGAAAAGATAAATCTGAGGAAATAGATGCAGCTGAATGATTTAGTCAGGTAATATTTTCATCATGTTGTACCCATTATATCTCTGGCTTAAATAACGCATGAAAACCTATAGTATCAAATATGTGGATCAAGGGAAACTGGAATGGACAACATAAACATTGATTTTAAAACAAAACATAAACTCTTCCTTATAAAAGTTGACAATTTATGATGCAATGATCATTGTAAATATAGATGGATTAAACACATTTCTAGGTTAGGATTATCTTCATCTTACTTTACAGGTGATCAAAATTCCCCTTTATTTCATGTTTTGTCTTTCTGGTAATAGATTTGATTTCAGAGAGAAACCTCTTTTCTGTCTCTTCAATAGGAAACAATATAATCAACAATATTGTTCTCTTGAGATTATATTTCCATTTCTTTGAACTGACCACATAGCCTCTACAAAGATTGAAAAAGAGTGATAGTGCTAATTATGTTTCAAATTATTGAAGACTGGAGTTAGCAAAAGTCAGTACTAATGAATAGATCAGACAATTAAATGTGCAATGAAGATTTATATAATAAATGGTTAGAAACTTAAATATTATATTATGAGAGAAAAGAAATCCTGTTTCACACAGGAATTAAGATGCTTCTATAAGATGATAGATTGGTAAAAGTAGGGCAAAACAGATTATAGAAGGATATATATGGAGATATATATGTGTGTGTGTATATATATATATATATGTATATATATATGGCAATTTTCAGTGCACCAAGAACAGTGAATGTATCCCAATAACATTAACAAGTCAGCAAGAAGGAAAAACAACTGGGACCATGTAAACAATTCCTTGCTTCAGTTACCTGCTAACTATGGCTGCAGCTGTCTAAGCCAGCTGTGCAGCAGTAGCCTGATTCCCAGCATGCATCTTTAGGTGGTGGACGAATGCCAATAAAGAATAAGAAAGAACTAAATATGTCAGAGGAAACCAACTAACCATGGTGAGTCTGCATCTCTATGTGCACTGAGGGAAAACACTAACTGTGCCTGCTTGGAACACCAGTGTCGCTTTCTCACTCAGTTGATTTTATTTCCCTTCCCTTGTTGCTTGCAGTCATTCTGTCTTCTTAAGTCTAGCCATGTTTCTAAAACTTATTTTCTTTTTCACCATTCATTTTTTGCCTCCCTCATTATTTAGGATTATTTTGCTTCTTGTCTTGTCTACTTAGTTGCTCATACCTTGAAACATCATAAATGAATAGCATATATATTTAGGTTTCTGGAGTCTTCAGGGTTTGTGATAGATGATTTTGCTAAATTTCCACAAAACCTGTTAAAGTGTCTCTTACATTTGATCAAGGTGGAGAAACAGGGATTAGATATATCTTTGTGCCTTAAGAGAACAATCAAAAACTGGAGAAATAAGAAAATGTATCGATAAGACAGATGATGGAACAAAGGAAGTTACTCCTCAAAGAGTAAATGAGGTGAGCCCCAGCTTACAGATTGAAGAAAGTTGCCAGGACACAATTCTAGCAGTGGGAACTGAGGTAGAGTTCAAAGTCTCTGAGTTAAGGACTGGAAGCTTATAGCAGCCAAGGTGGCAAGGGGAGATACTTGAGTGAAGAGAGTTACACAGAGAGGACTCCTACAGGGGAACTCCTGGGAGTATTACAGGTGACTCTCAATCTAGCACCAAGCAAGAAAGAACCACTCAAAAGAATTAGAAAAAAAAGATGCCTAGACATCACACTGTACTATAAATAGTGCTTGTGGAAGATTCATAATCCATGTGGCATCTCTCCGAGCCTAAAAATGTCTTGCTTTGGTAATGAAGAAAAAAAAAAAAATAAATCCAGACTAAATGGTGCTCTGGTGTCGCACAGCAAAGCCAAAATCTAAAACCAAAATGTAAAAGATTCAGTGTGATTCCAGGTAACTTAACTGTGTTGCAGAACACTGATAAATACTATTCACCAAATGTAGATATAAATACAGGTATTCAGCATCCAGCAAGGTAAAAATAGCAACATCTGACATTGGATCAAAATGACAAGCATTCATGAAAAAAAAGAACAGTAAATACAACCCATAAAGAGGAAAAATGACAACCAATTAAAAGTGAGCCAGAAAAGACAAACATCACGGAAGTGAGAAGGACGAACACTAAGGGATGTTGTCATAACTGTTTTCTTCTAGGAAGACTGAACAGGCTGAACAGTGATATGGAAGAGATTGCTACAAACGATCTGAATTGAACTTCTTTAGATGAAGTTCACAATGTCATAAATAAAAAATGCGAAAATAAAAGTAGAACATATAATGTATTTTTTTAAAGATTTATTTATTTATACAAGCACTGGGCAGTCAGAAGCGCGGGAGGGTAAGAGAATTCACCAAAGCCAGAGCGGGGAACAGAACTCGCAGACTGATGAAGTACACTGCTGAGGGGAGCAGCGGGTGGCAGGAGAGGTCTGCGCACCATGTGGAACCCTCACTGGCAGCTGGGGTTCAAACCGGCGCTGCAGAGGCTGAGGGCAGCTTTGCAACCCAGCGCTCAACCGCTGCACCACCAGGGGAGGCCCTACAATGTATTTTTTTAATAGCAGCTATATTTTTAAGAGAACGTTTTCATTTTTCTACAGGTAGCCTGGGCTTTAAAAAATTCTTTATATAATGCTTGTATTAAAAGCCAATATTTCTTTCTGTTGTTAAAAGTTTTAAGGTTATGAGTAATGATGTCTACCATAGTGTCTGTTCTACACTATTAATGATAGTTTTATTGCCTTTCAATGAAGCTTCTTCCCAGTGTCTATAATAAAAGAAGGAAAGAACAGCTGGACCTCACTGGTGGGTCATTCTGCCCTGAAGAAGCGAGATCATGCAAGGCCTGGAGAGTTTGGCCTGAGACAAACATTTCTTTGTCCATCCTAAGACAAAGCAGAGGGGATTTCAACAGTGGTGTGAGTTCAGAGCAATTCAAAGAAAGACACATCCCCTGCAGAAGGACAGAGAGCCTGTACAAGTATTACCTGTTGAAATTATCACTGGAATGAAAAACTGAATGAAGGGCTGAATGAATGAATGAGTTCTCTTAAAAACAAACAGCAAGACTTTAAAAAAAAAAAGCACTTTTACTAACTGATGCCTGTTTATTGATGTTCTAATTTCTGCAACAGCTGCCTTATAAAGTCAATTCACTTAAGTTTAGCTTGGCAAATACCAGGAAGTCTCTCAGTTCTTTGGAAAATCATTCCCTTAAAAGGCCAACACTCACTTAGATAAAAGCTATAACCTTCACCACATGTGTTCTGAAGCATATTTTAACCCCCAGGTAAGAGGTTCAGAATATATGGTGATTGCTAAAATGGAGTAAGAAGACTGCCTTTAGCATAAGGGAATTCCTTTGTAGGCTACAAGAGCTGATAATGATGTGTTCAGGTGCTACTTTAGGAGGAAATTTTAGGCTGCAGTTAACTTCCCTTACATTATCACTATTAGTTTTTAGGAAAATATAATACAGGAGAAGATTGTAATGATTTGTGATAAAATTGGGCCAAAAAAATCAGTAAATGAATGAGATAAGCTCACTGCTATTATTGTGAAACTGTAATTTGATTTCATGAATATAAATGGTAATCCAGAATTAGAAGCAAGGAAATTACTTACAAAGAAATGTCAATCACAGATTTAGACAATGATTTATATAAAATGATATTCAGAGAAATGTTATTAATAATACCATAGATTTAGAAATAGCCTAGTGATAGGAAAATAGTTACATAAATGTATTCATCCATAAGCTCTTAAAATAATGTTTTAAAGACTAGTCTTATAAGGAAATGCTCGTGTTTCACACAGACATTTTACCATTCAAAGTACCATAGAATGAACTACTCTCCTGAGGTAGAGCATTATGTTATGCACTGTAATTATTACAGCCTAAAATCTGTACCACTATAGGAAATAGTTACCATTATTATCTGTATTTTCCTGATGTGTTCAGAGTGTAGAGCTGAAATGATTTTTTTTTTAATTTATGCATATAAGAACTGGGGAACAGGCCAGAGGTATAGGGGGTGAGAGGATTCACCAGAGATAGAATGGGGAACAGATTGATTGACTGAAATACACTGCTGAGGGGAGCGGCAGGCGAGACAGCAGAGGTCTGCTGCACCATGTGGGTCATCTCTCTGGCCCGGGATAGAACTCTGTGCTTCAGTGGCTGGTGATAGCTTGATAGGCTGTGTCTTAACCCCTTGAGCAACCAGGGAGGCCCCTGAAATGATTTTTTAACTAACAGGAGTGTGTGGTAGAGCACCTATTTGATCTGAACCGGTATGCTTGCTTCCAAAACCCTTGTTCTGAACCATACCACTCCCCTTTCCCTTAGAATTATTGTAAATGCTCAATTGAATTATCTTCAGAATATTGAATTTCACTTTTTTATTGCTTTCATGTTAATTTGATGCAAACAAAACACCCAGGACCTGTGTCATTATCCAGAAACTTAAACAAGGCACTAGCTGTAATTCTGATGGATTTAGAAATGTGCCCTCCTGGTTTTTCATTAACATAGTAAATTAGACATTTACAAAACTCTTCTTTTTCAGTAAGCATAATACCATTGTAAGTAAAGCTATCTTGAATCTTTTAGTTGTGAATTTTCACAGTGTACCTTGACATATTTGTTCCTTGTTTTAGGTACTCATTGAAAAATGAAAGCAAGCTAGTCAATATGCATTTATTTTACATATTGTTTTATAGAATTCTAAGGGGATAATACCTTCACTTCTTTCCTTAGGTGACCAACTTCAGCCTATCTGATTCACCCTAAGCATCACCTATTAGAGGAATTCTGTAACCCCCATCAACAAGTCTGGGATAGGACTGCACACCTCTGATTTTCTTCGAAACTCGGCGGCTGCTCTTTCTCATTCATCTTTACTGATTCGTCCCCAGATCACTACTTGTAAACATTAGTGTGTCAAAGACTAAACAATGAGTTTTCTGGGACGGTTTATTATTCATTCCTATAACTTTAATAGAATCGCTAAACTGGTGCCCCTGAAATCTTGTATCTCAACATGCATCTATCTAGATGTTCACTTGGTACTCTCACTTGGGGTCTAAATAGCTATTTTGATTTCCCACCCCGTTCAAGAAACAAAATCAATCAATGAAACTAAAAAGCCTGCTTCTGTTCCCTCTCATTTCACATCTCAGTAAATGGCAGCACCATTCACTTTGACTAAGCATATGCCATCGCGTGTAATCCACATCCTTAAGACTTTATTGTCAAAGTTTACACCTAATTCACTCACAGCTTTCACCACTCTAAGGGGCTGTCACTCACCGGGATGCTCAGCATAGCTTCTTACAGGACAGACTGCTTTGCTTGTCCCCCTAGTGCTGACTGTCAGCCTCGTTGATTTCAATCACAGGCTCAGTCATTCACCCTATAGTACCATGTGTGACCACAGGAGTCCTATAACTTCTGTACCTATTTTCTCATTTTTCAAAAAAGGAAAATATTATAATATGCCTCAGATATTTGATTCAAGGATGATATAAGAGACTCAAGATAAAAGGCTTTGTAATGGTGGCACATAATGAGCACTTATTAAGGGTGGTTATCATTTTTTGAACCAAATAAATTTGATCCTGTCTCTTCTTGCTCCACGTTTTTTCCACTGACATTTACCACTCGAATAAAGTCCAAACAAGACAAGACTCCCAAAACAATAAATGATCCAGGCCACTGGTGCACCTGACCCCATTTCTAATGCTGCCACTCAGCTTACTATATTCAAGCCACTTGTTTTCCCAGTGTTCTCTGAATTTTATGAGCCATTTCATTTTCACATCCCGCTTCCAAGTATCTCTGCTTACAGCTTTTCACATAGATCTTTGCCAAATTTCTTACTTAATTGATGTTTTTACTCAAATTGTAGCCAAATTTCAGAGGTGTCATGCCTTTCCTGACTAGTCCTTCAAAATAACACTTCCTAGTCTCCATCTCTCTATTTTATTTCACAGCACTTTTCACTACCAGATATGCAGATATTTTTCCATTTATTTACTGCAAGTTCCCATTAATAATCTCCATCATAATGTTTATTTCATCAAGATTTGTAGTCACCTCCACAATTCCAGTACTTGAGATCATGCTTAGTAATAACTGGTATGCAATAAATATTGGGTAATTATTACATCCATGTATTATAATTATATTTTAACACGTTTCCTCAATTGACACAAATCTCCCTCTTTTCATTGTTTGATGTATAATGAGCACTTAATAAATATTTGTGAGTAATCATTTATTAGTAAATGAGTAAGCATAGCAGATGAGAAAAGTATTTCCATGGAAGATAAAATTAAGGAAAGTATGATGTATATGCAACTCCTTATGCCTGGAAAGCCAAATATTTAACTTACAGAATATCTAAACTACTTATTTATCTTCTGGTTATCATTTTTTGATTAAGTACACAAATATGATTAACTGTATAGTAATAGTAGCTGGTACATATGAAACCTAAAAAAAAAGATTTAGTTATTAAAAGCCAGTTATCTTATATTTTGATCAATTGTGACAAACTCAGTAGCTTCAACATGTAAAATTGTCCTTGACTTTGAACATGGGTAAGTCTTTTTTCATGGCTTATTATGGCCCATAGTTCTGTTTTCCAATGGCAAAAATAATTAACATTAGAGAGAACAGATAGACATCAGACTGAAGAATGGCACTGCAGTAGAAAGTACAGGGCTTGGGGAACATGCTGGAAGATCAGAAAAATGCTTAACAAATGATCAAATTCTCTTAATGTACTTATGTTTTAAAATATTTCTTATATTGGGCCTCCCCGGTGGCGCAGTGGTTGAGCGCTGGGTTGCGAAGCTGTCCGCCGCCTCTGCGGCGCCGGTTCGATCCCCGGCTGCTCCCTGGCCACTGGAGGAGGGTCCCACATGGCGCGCAGACCTCTCCTGCCGCCTGCTGCTCCCCTCAGCAGTGTACTTCGGTCCTTCTGCCTGTTCTGCTCCCCACTCTGGCTCTGGTGAATTCTCTCACCCTCCCGCGCTTCTGACTGTGCCCAGTGCATGTATAAACAAAACAAACAAACAAACAAACAAATAAATAAATAAATAAAAACATGCCTCTATTACAAAAAAAAAAGCTAATAAAAAAATAAAATATTTCTTATAGGAATTTTCTAGGCACTTCTCTAAGAGTTTATATTGTCAGAAGTTTATCTCATTTGAAATTTTCTTTTTAAAAAACAGCTTGAAAGACAGTAGACATTATCTCTGTTCAAAAAATTGAGATATTTTTATTACTAAAAGATGGTGTCAAATTTCATTTGATCTTTTCTAAGAACTAAGTGGGAAAATTCATGGAACAGAGGTGTTTCAATGTACTCCAGTGTAAAAAAATCTGTTCCCAGGTAAACAAAACATGGCTTTTGAGAAGTACAAGCAGAAGTCATTTTCTTACCGGAACAGGAAAGTGAGGGCAAGTTTTAAACACTAATGTTCACTGACTGGAGAGGAAAACAGCATAAGGCAGTGATCAGAGGCTGGAGGCCAAGTTGTTGGCTCCCACGTTTCTGGATCTGAGACTTCCCAGCTTCCAGAATGTGAGCATGTTCCCCAGTGACTTTTCTCCTGTCACATGTTAAATGACTCCTATCTAACATGATCACCATAAGGAGCAAGTGAATTATACCTTTGTTTAAGTGAGCACCCTGTTCTGGAAAGGAGGCAACATGGGTGGCTACTAAATGAAATATTTCAGGAGCTGCAAATAGAGTAGAGAGTTGTGCCAAAGCTCATAAATAAAAGAAAGATCATTTCAGTGAAGGGGATGATTTATGTTGAACTTTATCTCCATTTTCTTAGCAATTCTGCTCTTGTTCCAAACCCAGCATAATAAAAGCTTTGCAGTTAATGTGATGAGCTCTCTTTAGATGGCAGGTTAGCAATTCTATTATTACCAGAGCATATTCACCATGGTGTCATTCTAGTCTAAGTGACTTATTACTGTAGTCTTCAGACTACGCTTATTATCACTGCTTGGGGAATTCACTAAATACCCTTTCTCTACTTCATTACTTATATGCTTATATTTTCCAGTGGTGTTTGAGTGCTTGTTCTAGATCTATGCAATGGGCATCTGTCTTTCTATTTGGTGAGTCTAATCCTTAATTCATGTTTACATAGAGAGCACACTTTTATCACATAATATTGCATTGTGACCTGTGTCTTTCCATGTGAGGGTTACAAGTGCTAATCCTGAGACGATAATACCCAGATAAGAAACCTGCTCCTATTTCTTGCTAGCAATATGACTTTGAAAAAATTCTTCAACTTCTCTGTGCCTCAGATTCCTTATTTGTGTCTCAGATTCCTTATTTGTAAAATGATCATTATAACAATAATACACACTGTGTAATGTGATGTCTTGTACATAATATATCTTTGCAGTGTATGCTATTATCATTACATTGAAGATGTCTTAAGTACTCAAAGATGAATAGGACATATTTGTTTCCTGCCTTTAGGAAGCTCACAGTGCAAAAAAAAGGAATAGATATTTAAGCAAGTCTCTGAAAATAGAGCATTGTTATTGTATGAGAGAAATTTCTTGTAGGTACGTAATTTTAACAAAAATGTAGTCAACTTTGCTTGGGGTCCGCTGGGGTATGGGAGGTCAGATTAGGTTTTGCAAGGAAGGAAATAGTTACAGCTACTTGAGAAATTACTAACTTTCATTAAATTATGTACAGCATTGATTTTTGTAGAGTCTGATTAAGAAGGAAGTGGAAATAAGAAAGCAAACAATAATTGTCTCGTGGAAGCCTGTATTGAGGGCTGGCTGATTGGTGAGGAACATTATGGAAGCAAAGGTGAAAGAAAAAAAGTGAAAATAGTAAATTGTGCATATTTTCAGGCATAAATTGTTATATTTTATGCCTGTGAAAACATTTTCTGGTTTTGTTTACCATTTTATTGGGAATGACAACATGGCAATAGGAATAAAGTGATGTGTGAATAATGAATATAAAACCAAGGAACAAATATGGAAATACTTCAACATTTGCATATTGTTATACTATTTAACTTTCTATGCAGTTTTATATAAACTACAAACCCAAAAACTAGATCTTATAATCAAATAGAGTAAAAACTCACTCTTTTATAAACATGTTAAATATTAACATAAAAATGCTCAATCTATGGGCCTCCCCCATGACGCAGCAGGTTGAACACAGTGCTGTGAAGCTGTGTGCAGCCTTGACAGTGTGGGTTCGATTCCCGGCTGGCCAGGGAGAATCCCACATGGCGCAGCAGACCTCTCCTGTCATGCCTGCTGCTCCGCTCAGCAGTGTATGTCAGTCGTCTGCCTATTCTGCTCCCTGCTCTGTCTCTGGTGAATCCTCTCACCCTCCACTGTCTCTGGCTTGTACCCCAGCTCTTGTATAAAAATAAATAAATCTTGAAAAGCTCAATCTATAATCTTAACGATTCTTCAAAAGTTTGTTTACAAAATGTTTCACATTTTCTAAAACCAACTTATGACAATTTGGTTTGTATTTATAAGTCCACCTCTTTCCAAAATGCTTTTAGGACAGTAAATAAGAAGAGATGGGCCTTTGCATTTCTTTCTCAGTTACTAAATTGAATGATTATGCTTTTCTCATCAGTATTTAAGGCATCAAGAAATGTAAAGATAAAGCATTTAAAATTTTATTTCTATTTACTATCATGCTGCTTCCCTGGCCAGTTCTATACCCTACATCCCAGAAGAGGTGAGCGAAGTTTTAGGATTGCAGAAGCTCTTCCTAATTCAAAAAAGTAGTCATTAGTGACACACACACAAAAGTGTCCTTCCTGGTAGAGAATTCCTATTCTTCTAATATATGCTTGTTTGTCTGAGAATGAAAAAGATGTCAACTGAGGAAAGGAAGGAGAAAAAGGCTTGGAATAAGAAACCAATCCGGGTTAGAATGCTGACTAGTCCTTAGCAGATACACCAGTGGCTAATAACCCTGGCTCGCTTGGCCATCAGAGTTGCCTCGAGCTGATTATGACACTTTTAAAGTTGTATTGATAACTAATCCTTTGATGTTGGAAGATGTTATTCAGATACATGGGGTTATGTACTTTTTTCCTGAATGAAGAAACTCATTACCAGATAGTAAAACATAATTTTATTCCCTGTAAGTCATCGGGTGCTTTTTGTTTGTTTTAATGAAGAAAAAGCTGAAAATGAGGCACAGTGTGAATATGATTCAAAATTCCTTCTTGTGTGGAGATGCTTTCGCAACTAATTATGAAGTACAAATCTTGGAAGTTCAATTTTGAAGAATCATACACTTGAGAACATGTTTTATGTTCTATATGTCCTACCTGAATAGTTGTTTACTTCTCTGGAATCTCCCCGCTTATCATCTCCATAGTAATTTCGTCACTATTTTGAATTAAAATCTCAGAAGGCATATCAACAATGTTATAAATAATTAACAGAATAAATGCTACAGAGGATGTGAAATATTTTTAATGCCACATGAACATACACACGCACAAAAGCACAAACAACAAAGAACAAAGACACGTTTCTCTCTTTAACACAAAGAGCTGACAAGATAATGCACATAGAACAAAGTTGAAAAGCTTTTAACATACAGACTAAATATAGTTATAACTCTGAGAATGCATTAAATTTAAAATTAATCCCAAATAAAAATGATAGCTATACACTGATCCACATTAGTCCTCACTAAGAACTAAGGCACATATTTGCAAGAAAGATGTGTAAAGACTGATAAGGTGTCTAGGATTGGAATCACATAAAACTATCACATGTGATTGCAATTCATGACTGAGGCATCAGTAAAATTGTCCTTTATTCTGT